>NC_091471.1:103278114-103550614 GCF_036971445.1 Narcine bancroftii | reverse complement strand
CAACCAATTTTCCCTTGCAACCGCTGCAATCGTGTCTGCCTGTCCCGCATCGGACTGGTCAGCCACAAACGAGCCTGCAGCTGACGTGGACTTTTTACCCCCTCCATAAATCTTCGTCCGCGAAGCCAAGCCAAAGAAAGAAGAAGATATGTGTGCACTTCGAATTAGAAGGGGGTGAAGTAAGGTTAAGTTAATAGTAATAAGTTAAAGTTTAATCCTGTTTTTAGGTTTAAAGAAAATTAAAAGCAACTTTTGTTTAAGTAACCATTTGTCTTGGTGAATTTCTATTGCTGCTGGGTTTTGGGGTCCTCTGGGCATGTAACAAAGACATCGAGTAAGAGTTTGATGAACACCATTCAGCTTCATCACACCCTTTAAACAGCCCACCATAGTACTATCATCAGCAAAATTGCTCATGATGCTGTTGTCATACCGAGCCACATAGTCACGGGTGTAAAGCAAGTGGAGTAGGAAGTGAAGTATGCAACACTACTGATAGAGATTGTCAATCTGCATTGATTGTGGTCTGGAGGCAAGGAAATCCTGGACCCAATTTGACAGTGGGGTATTGAGGACCAGAATTTGCTAATTATTTTTGAAGGGATGATGGTGTTGAATATTGAACTGTAGTCAATAAAGAACATCTTGTTGTATGGATTTTTGTTGTTCAGGTGTTCTAGGGTTTTGTGCCAAATCATTGAGGTGGCATCTGCCACAGACCTGCAGCTGCAGTAGACAAATTGGAATGGATCCATGTCAAAACATTGAGAAAGGAGTTGATATGCTTCAACACCAGCCTCTAAGAACACATCATCACTGTAGACTGTGGATGCGAGTGCCACCGGTTGGTAGTCATTTAGGCAGGTCACCACACTTTTCTTGTGCAACAAGAATGAAGCTAATTTGAAGCAGTTGGGTATCACTCCCTGTCGAAGTTGACGACATAGTGAATGCACTGGTAGTTGTCAACACAGGTTTTCAGTACTCAGCCTGGATCTCCGTCCAGACCAGATAAATTCCTTGCATTCAATATCCTGAAGGCAGCTCACACGTCATCTTCGGATAATGACAGTGACAGTAAAGGGGGGACTTGCAGGTGTGCAGCGGTTCTTCCTCATTATGACGGTCAATTTGGGCACAGAAGGCATTCAGCTCATCTGGGAGAGAAGCTTTGCTGTCTCCTACTGATTCGGATTTAGTTTTGATGTATCCTGACAAGGCACAAATTACTGTGCAAATGTATTGCCAGCTGGTCTTACAGTACATAATACGGACATAGATTCCCTAGACAACATTAGTTTAATGAGTCTACCTCTTTAACCTAGTTTCACTCATTAGATTTCCAACTGGCTCATTTGTCACCTAATTTCTTCCTTAGGAAAACCAAAATGTAGATCAGGTTCCACATTTTTGTCCAGCGGAAAAGAGAGTGCTTGCATCAACTCTTTTTTCTTAACGTACTTTCAACTCCCCCATCCACCTCTGCACCAGCAAATTTGGCTACATGACTCTTGGACCATTCATTAATGTTGATTGTGAATTGTTGGGCCCCAGCAATGATCCTTTTGGCAATTACTGATATCAATTGAAAAATTACTATTCATCCCAAATCTCTGTTTTATTTTGTTTGGCTAATTTTATATCCATTCCAATAAATTGCCTACAATCTAGTGTATTCTCAACTTGTATATTTACCTTGCCTCCACTACCTTCTGGCAATTCAAATATATTGCTACTCATTCCCCTATTTGTTGCAGACTCAACTAGCAAATTGATCAAATTTGCCTCCACCTGCATTGAATTCGCCCATCATTATTGAATGAAGATCTACCGGGACCAATGCCTGAAGAGGGCGCACAAAATCAGTGAACTGGTGTGGACTCGAAAGGCCAACATGGCCTGTTTCCGCTCCGTAAATGGTTATATGGTTATATGGTAACAGCATCTGAAGTTTTTGTGGTTCTGTCAGTTTAAAGTTAGGTTACTGGAACTAATTTAAAGTACACCAGCAAATAGGAGTACCATCAGTTCAATTAAAAGTGATAAAGGAAAAGGAGTTACTGCTGCACGACACATGAGAAGAGAATCTACAGCAAAAGCATAAATTATCATGGATCCTCCACAGAAGAAAGCAAATCTTGATTGGAACCAATCCATCTAAACTAGTTACTTTGCATTTCTGACAAGTTTGCCTCATTGTGGCCTCTCATTGCCACAATTACATTGCCTCTATGCCATTAACTGAAATTAGAATAAAATACTTATAAGCAGTACTTATAAATACTTATAATTCAACCCATCATGTTTGAATTTTAATAAAAAGTTACTTAATCTAAACCCACATTCCAACAATTGGTCCATGGAGCACATCCAACCTTTACATTTCTTTAATTTTTCAATCTTCCCCAATGTTCCTGATCCTTCTATGAATTATTTTAAATTGATGCTCTTCCAATTGTTTAATCCAGATCTAAGGGAATAGATTCCTAATATTTATTCTGTTTTATCCCTCAAAACTTTATATACCTCTACTATTATCACCCTAGGCCTCCACTGGGAGAAAATAACCCAACCTCTCAGTGAAAATTGCCTAATACTGGCTATATTAATATTAATCTTTGCTCCATCATCAAAACAATATCATCTTTCTGTCATGTAGTGATAAGTAATATATACTGTATATTTTGGTGTACAAGTTGAGTCATGAAACCCAAAAAAAACTTTTTTAAAAATGGGGGTCAAACCTCTCAGGATAACCGTCAAGTATTATGTAGAGCTAATCTACTTTTAGTGTTCTCAGTTAAGTGGCTACAAAACCAGCAAACTCCGATCTTTGCATAAAACCCCTGCCCACCTGTTCCACACTTTGTCTATCCATAGTTTTATACCATTTTCATCGATCCATCCTTTTTCATGAAAATTTACAAAAATACCTGCAAGGAATTTCATTTTCATTTTGCGTTTGAAGATTGCCATGGGTCTTAACTTTGTCCTGTTGGCCATGCATGATAATACCATGGTAAACCTGCTTCTTTCATGGACTGTACTTCTGGTTTGCACAGTTTTAATACCTTTCCATTCCCCTGTTCTATTGCCTGTCATGTCAAAATTCATGGGGGTTTTGTCCAAGTTTTCAATATTTGCCAATGCAAACTGGTGTTTCTGCCGGTTACATATAATAAACTGGTGAAAATTTACAACTTTACGATCAAGATCTTTTGTTAGTTTCTGTGCAATTTTTTGTTTGTTGGCATAATACCAGATTTTTCCTGTTCATGAAACTATTTCACCAGCCTACTGTAGCCTCAAAATCATCACTGAGGAGGGGGTGCGACATGGTCCGCTGCAGTGCAAATGTTCTTATTTTAATTTGGGTCTGTTCACGTACCCATTCTGCAACATGATTTTCCAACTCTGGCCAACGAGTGATTCCTTTTCTCAATGAACATTGCCTTTTTGGTATTTTTCTTAAAGTCTCTTCTTTCTTCCTCCAATCTCTTACCAACTTCTCATGCACATAATATTTTCTTGCAGGAGTGTAGTTGTTAGTTTTCTTGGCCATTTCTATCATTTTCAACTTAATGCTCATTTCAAATTTTCATTGCATGCTGCCTTGCGTTGATGGACCCTCCATGATAACAATCACCTCCAGCCAACGCCCAGCAGATCAATTTGCACGATCTACGGGGGTCAACGTATACACCAGTCAACAGCCCATCTCAGGTATCGCAAGCTTTTGGTTGGATGGGGGGGGGGGGGGGTGGGTCAACATATGCCAGTCAACGGGGCCACCAAAAATGGAGTTGACCTATACACTGGAAATACCATAAGACCTTTAAAATGAGACTGAAAAAGATGGGGGGGGGGGGGTGAGTTGATTATATGCCGGTTGACTTGTATGCTGCAATATACAACATTTAAAAGCTTTGACATGACTAAATACACATGGAATAAAAATCTAATAGAACCACTCAAATCCCAAAGTTTGAAGCACAGGAATGGCCCATCTCATCAATGCTGATAAAATTACCCACACAAGTTTGTCCCATATTCCTGCATTTGGCCCATGTAGCTCTAAATGTTTTCTCTCGACATACTATATCTTGTGAATGTTGCTGTTGTACCACCACTACCACTTCATCTGGCAGCTTGTTCTACCATTTCAAGTCCCTTTTAAATATTTCTCCTCTCATCTTAATTCCATGCCCATAAATTTTAGATTCCCTTGCTCTGGGAAAAAGACTGTGATTATTCACCTGATCTAAGCCCCTCATGACTTTAAATACCTCGATAAGATCACCCCTCAGCCCGATATGCTCCAGATTGAAAAGTCCCAACCTATCCAGGTTCTCCTTACATATCAAGACTTGCAGTCCAAAGGACATCCTTGTGAATCTTTCCTACACCTTGACAAGCTGAATAACATCCTTCCTATAACTGGGCAACTAGAACTCACACATATCTCCAAATGTGGTCTCACCAATGTCTTGTATAATTGTCACATGACATCCCTGCTCCCATACTCACTGCCAAGACCTTTTTCAGTCTTCCAGTCACAAATGTATTTATAAATCATCTCTTTATTTTAATTTTAATAGAAATATACTGGTTTTCATTATCTGCCTTTACAGAAAAGCAGTCGGGAGACAAGATGCCACCAAGATCAGCCAGGGCTGAATTCTCCCATGCAATCTGGAACGCAAAGCATGGGAATGCCTACAAGATTCAGCTGTGCGACACCGACAAGACGAGGCATATGCGGCAAAAGATCAAAACTATAAGAGGCCTTAAGAAAACCATGCGAGTCAAAAGCAATGTCATCTCCAGAACAGACTCAACATCTTCTATATATGGTTCGACAGAGAACAGGAGGAGGCAGAAGAAAGCTCCATCCCTGCGATAAATGAGCCCACTGCATAGCTCCAGCCCAAGGTACACTGTGTAATTCTTCAGCACCCAGACCAATTGACAGAGGTCCTTACAGACATCTTTAGCACAACACTCCAGCAGTTTCAAGACAGCCACCATCAAGATACCAAAGAGGATGACAGTAACAGGCCTTCATGAGGCAATGACCTCCACCATTATGTAATACTTTAATGGTACACATCAAAGATACTTCCCAGAGACACTGGACCCATTTCAATTCACCTGCAGACAAATCTGTTCCACAGATGATTCTATAGCTTTGTCCCTCCACTCTGTCTTGACCCACCTCAAGAACGATGCCTCAAATGCCAGGCTGCTATTCTTCAACTTAAGCACAGCATTTAATATGATCATTCACCAGAGGCTGGTGGAGAAGCTGCCCTCTTAGGATACAGCACCCTTGTCAGTAACTGGATTTTAGATTTCCTAGTGGAAAGTCTATAGTCTATCAGGTCAACAGTAGAACATCGAGCATCATCAGGCTGAGCACTAGTGAACCTCAAGGCTGTGTGCTCAGCCCACACCTGCTCATGCCACTGACACACAAGTGCATCACCAGATCCAGCTCCAACAGTGTCTTCAAGTTTGCAAATGGCACAACAGTATTTGGCCTCATCAGCAATGATAATGAGTTCTATGGAGAAGTGGTGAAAAATCTCATGATATGGAGCAATGTGGACAAGATTAAAGGGATGACTGTGAACTTCAGGAGGACTAGGGGCTCATCAGCTACATGTGAGTTATCTCACACCCAATATTTTGGGGGAGTTACCGCTTTGGGCGGTTTAAACAGGAGGAGGTAGTTGTGACCTCCGACCTGTTTTTTTTTCTTTTTAATTTTTGGGTTAAGAAGTGATGGGTTTTTTTAATTATTTTTTTTAAATAAATAAATTTTTTTTTAAACTCTTTGTTTTCTGATTGTAATTGAGAGGGAATTAGGAGGTTTTTTTCTCCTTTTTTTTCTCTTTTTTTGGGGGTTTTTTTTCTCTTTTTTCTCTCTTTTTTAAGAGGATGATGTCACAGAAGATAATAAGTCAAAAATTGAGGATGTTGAATTAGATGAAGAGGAAGATGAGGGGAAAGGTGATAAGAAGAAAAAGAAGAAAAGCAAGTACAAATACATTGAGGGAGAAGAGTTAAATAAAATTAAGTTAATTTCGATAGAGAATTTTGAAGATGATATAAATGAAGAACATGGAGAATTTTATAAGAGTTTAAACTTTTTTTTTCTTTTTTTTCTTTTTTATATAAGGGGAGGAGAAGGGAATAAAAAGTTTATCTGATTGTTTTTCTAAGGGATGTTTTTGTTCTCTCGATGAATTATAAAGGAAACTTGATATTAATGGAAATTCTGTATTTATGTATTATTAATTATGATTTTTTGTATAACAGATATGTGGTTGATATATGATTTTAATATTTGAACTTAGTTTTAAAGTGGATTTCATTTGTTAAATACATGTATTATGTTTGATTTAAATATATGCTTAAGGGTATTATTTTTGTATTGATATATTTTTTTTGTTGTTAGTAATTTTTTTTGTTGTTAAGTTTTATCCTTTTTTTTGTAAGTGGGGTTTTTTCTATTTTATTTACAACATTGTTAATTAATTCTTCACTCTTTATTTTGGGGGGAGGGTTGGACTAATTTTAAATTAGACGATTAATGTTGTGTTATAATTATTGGGTGGGTTAATTTGTGTAGTTTAATTATGTAGTATTCTAATTTTTATTATCTTATTTTTTATTATTTCTTTAAATGTAATTTTTATTTTATTCATGTCATAAAATTTTAAATAAAGTTTAAAAATAAAGTTTAAAAAAAGACCACGATACATTAATAGTTTGGTAGTGGAGACAGTAGATTGCACCAAGTTTCTCTGAGCCCATTTAGGTATTTTGAAGAGGTTAATAGGAAAAATATTGAAAGAAAGACTGTGGATGTTGTCTAAATGGACTTTAATAAGGTCTTTGTCAAGGTCCCAAATGGGAGGTTAGTCAGGAAGGTTCAGACACGAGGTATTCATGATGAAGTAGTGAACTGGATTTCACAATGGGTGGATGGGAAAAGTAATGGTAGATCATTGCTTCTCAGACTGGAGGCCTGTGATTAGAGAGGTGCCTCAGGGACTGGTGTTGAGACTATTGTGGTTTGTCATCTATATCAATGATTTGGTTGATAATGTGGTCAATTGGATGAGCAATTTTGCAAATTATGCAAAAATTGAATGTGCTGTGGATGGAGAGGAGGGTTTTCACAGCTTGCAGAGGGATCGGGACCAGCTGAAAAATGAAAGATGGAAATTAATGCAGGTAGGTGTGAGGTGCTGCATTGTGGAAGGACCAACTAAGAAAGGACATACATGGTAAATGGTAGGGCATTGAGGAGTTCAGAAGAACATGGGGTCCTGCAAATACAGATATAAAATTCCCTGAAAGTGGCGTCACAGGTGGATAGGGTTGTAAAGAGTGCTTTTGGCACAATGGTCTTCACAAATCAAAGTAGTGAATATAAGAATTGGGGTGTTAGGGCAAAGTTGTAAAAGTCATTGGTGAGACCAAATTTAGAGTATTGTGTGCAGTTTTGGTCACCTAACTACAGGAAAGATATCAATAAGATAGAAAGAGTGCAGAGATTTACTAGAATGTTGCCTGGACTTCAGGAACTGAGTAACAAGGTTAAACAGGTTAGGACTTTATTCCCTGGACTATAGAAAAATGAGGGGAGATATGATAGAGGTATTTCACATTATGAGGGGGATAAACATAGGCTTTTCTAACTGAGGGTAGGTGAGATACAAACCAGAGGACATGGGTTAAGGGTGAAAGGGAACAGGTTAAGGCAGAATATGAGGGGAAACTTCTTCACAGAGAAGGTGGGAGTATGGAACATGCTGCCAGCTGAAGTGATAAATGTGGGCTAAATTTTAACATTTAAAAAGAATTTGGACAAGTACCTGGATGGGAGAGATATGGGTTGGTTAACAAAAAAATGGTTTGGCACAGACAAGAAGGGCTGAAAGTGCTTTAAAGTTTTACAGTCCTAACCTAGTCACACATCTCCTCATTTGTCAGGAAGGTGCAACAGCAGCTACACTTCCTGAGAAGACTGAGGCAGGCGAGGCTACCGGCCACCATCCTGTCGACCTTTTACAGGAGCTCTATTGAGAATGTTCTGGCCAACTGCATCACAGTATGATACAGTTGCTGTAGCGCATTGGGATGAATTCAATCCACAGGACAAGAATGGCAGAGAGGACTGCTGGGCTTCCACCATCAACATTAACAACTAGGATCGTTGTTTGACGAGGACTCACAAGATAATTGAGGACCCCTAACCACACTGCACACGGTATCATTCAGCTACTCCTGAAAGAGATACAGGAGTATCAGAGCCTGAGCCACCAGGCTAAGAAACAGCTTCTTCTCACGGGCAGTGAGTTTGCTGAACGACTGAACAAACTGCTCACGTAAACCTTCTCAGACTCTAATATTTATGAAACAATATTTATTTATTTTCATATATGTATATACACACTGCACATGAATCATGTTTCTATATATGTGCTATGTTTGGATGTGTGTTTGCATTATTTTGCACCAAGGGTCGTAGAATGCTGTTTCATTGGGTTTTACTTGTACAATTGGATGATAATAAACTTGAACAATTATTCCTGTGAAATTGACTATTTGTTGGTGGAGCTCAATGACTCAGCACCAGGTCAACACTACAGAAGTTTCCCAAGTTCGTATTCAATGACCTCCCTTCCATTATAAGATCCAAAGCAGATATTCACTAATGATTTCAGTATTTACTTCCATTCACAACTCCATAAATAATGAAGCCATCCCAGGCTACATGCAGAATTAAGCAGAAAACATTCAAGTGGCAGCAGAGAAGAATGGAGTCAGTGAGGAGTCGAGGCAGAAGTCTCAGTGAGTAGTGGTGGGGAGTCCAAGCCTGTGAGGTCCAGTTGAAGCAGGAGTAGTGGCGGCACGGATCCAAGATTGTCAAAGGTGAAGCAACAGAGATGGGGATAGCGATTATTATAGAGGGAGTATTAATTAATTATAAGTAAGTAAGATAATTAAATATATTTAGATAAATTGTTAATAAAGTAATAAAAGAACATTGGTGTGTATATATCACTGCAACAAGTTACAGTGATCTCCCATTAGGAAGTTTGGAAGGAATTTTCCAAGTTTCTCTTAAAATGGCTGGTTTTTTTCTTGATTTTTCACCTTCCCCAGGAGATACACTAGCCATATAATTAGGATGGAAGTATGGTGTTGTAAATAAATAATAAAAAAACAAATAAATAAATAAAGATCGATAAATTATAGATAAATAAATAAATGGATAAATAGCAGGAAAAATTTGGGAGATTTTAAAGTTTTTTTTAGTGTAAATTTTAAGGAGTGAAAGAAGGTTATTGAGAGTTGGAGGGTAAAATAGAAGGTGATAGGTGAGTGTGAGCTAGATTAAAAAAAGGGAGGGATTTAAAAAGATTTAGGGTAGGAGAATGGTTGAGTGAGGAAGAAAAGTTTAGTTACAGAGTGGAGTTATGAGAGATTTGAGTTAAAGTACGAGTTAGAGTTAATGGAAAAAGATAAGGAGTTTAAAAAGTAGAAAAGAAATAGGGTTAGAGGAGCTGTTAGTGTTTGGGGAGCTACCAAAGTAGTTAAGACTTGAAAAATAGTTAAAGTTAAGAGGGGTTTGTGGAATAATTAGTTAGTAAGAGAGTAGATTCAGGAAAATGGAGGAAATGGAAGGCAAGGAAATGCTCCTCTTGTATGTTGTGGCAGTGACCCCAGGGACTTCATATGCAAGAGGTGCAACCAGCTTCAGCTCCTAAATTGCAGAATTGGAGCTCGAGCTGAACGGGCTTAGGAGCATTTGGGAGGCCGAGGGGGTTACAGATTGTAGTTATTGGGTTAATGTTATACTTAAGAGTAGGGAGGAAGGTAGTTGGATTATGGTTAGAAAGAAGGGTAATAGACAGGCTGAGCATGGTTCTCTGGTGGGAGCTCCTCTTAAGAACAAGTATGCCGCTTTGGCTACTGTTGAGAGGGAGTCGACATACTGGGGACAAGTCGTAGTGATCAGGTCTCTGGCACAGAGTCTGGTACTATGACTAAGAAGGGAAGGGATAAGAGGAGGGATTGTAATAGGAGATTCTGTAGTTAGATATTAGATTCTGTAGAGGAGATTGGATATTTCATATGGTATGTTGCTTCTCTGGTGCAAGGGTACAGGATATTACAGGTCAAGTCCATGGTATAATGAGAGTGGAGAGAGAACAGCCAGATGTTGTGGTCCAATTACGTGAGAAGAAAGGGTGTGGTCATGCAGGGTGATTTTAGGAACCAAGGAGCTAAGTTAAAGGTCAGGACCTCTAAGACAGAAATATCAGGATTGCTATCAGTGCCACATGCAGGTGAGGTAAGAAATTGAAAGATGGTGCAGCTAAACACATGCTGAAAACATGGTGCAGGAGGGAGGGCTTTAGATTTGTAGATAATTGGGCAACATTCCAGGGAAGGTGAGTACTGTTTCGGCAGGACTGTTTACATCTTAACTGGAAAGGAAGCACTATGGATGAAATTGAGGAGTGGGAAAGAAATGGTAACACTTATGGGGGTGTATTATAGACAACATAATATGGAGAGGGAACTGGAGGAACAAATTTGTGAAGAAATAGCAGATATTTGCAGTAAGCACCGGATTGTGATTATGGGAGATTTTTAATTGGGATGCCCATACTGTAAATGGGCTGGATGGTTTGGAGTTTGTTAAATGTGTGCAGGATAGTTTTCTACATCAATAATATAGAGATACTAACTAGGGAAGGGGCAGTGTTGGATCTGCTATTGGGAAATGAGATAGGTCAGGTGTCAGAGGTGTGTGTTGGGGAGCACTTTGAATGTAATAACAATTCTATTGGTTTCAAAATAATTATGGAGAAAGATAGGTCTGGACCCAGGGTTGAGATTTTGAATGGAGAAAGGTTAATTTTGAGGAGAGGAGAATGGATTTGGAAGGTATGGGAAGGATGTAGAAGGAAAACGGAGTGCATTCAAAAGGTGACATTTTAAGGGTATGGAGACAGAATGTTCCTGTTAGAATGAAAGGAAAGGTTAAAAGTTTTAGGGAGCCATGGTTTTCTTGGGTTATTGGAAATATGGTTAAGAAAAAGAGAGAGGTATTCAAAAAGTATAGACAGCATGAAGTAAATGAGGTGTTAGAGCAGTGGCTCTCAACCTTTATCTTTCCACTCACATACCACTTTAAATATTCCCTACATCATAGGTTCTCTGTGATTTGTAAGGGATTGCTTAAGGTGGTATATGGGTGGAAAGAAAAAGTTTGAAAACCACTGTTTTAATCATACCTAACTGACTCATTATATGCACGGTTTCATAACTCCAAAGGAAATGAGCCATTAACTATTGGATCTAGAGCAGTGATTCTCTACCTTCCTTTTCCACTCACATACCACCTTAAGCAATCCCTTACTAATCACAGAGCACTGATGGCATAGGGATTACTTAGTGATATGTGAGTGGAAAGAAAATGGTTGAGGAATATAAAGAATGTAAAAATAACCAGAAGAAGGAAATTAGGAAGGCTAAGAGGAAATATGAGGTTTCTTTGTCAAGTAAGGTGACAATAAATCCAAAGGATTTCTAAAGATATATTGGGAACAAAAGGATAATGAGGGATAAAATTGGTCCCCTAGAGGATGAGAGTGGAAGGCATGGAGCCAAAGGAGGTGGGGAAGATTTTGAACAATGTTTTTTCTTCAATATTTCCTAAGGAGAAGGGTAAAGTACAGGCGCTTTTAAGGAAAAAGGTGGATAAGTCTCCAGGTCCTGACAAGATATTCTCTAGGATCTTGAAGTGAGTGTACAAATAGTAGGGGCTTTGACAGAAATATTTAAAATACCATTAGTAATGGGAATGGTGCCAGAGTATTGGAGGGTAGCACATGTAGTTCCATTTTTAAAAAAGGTGCTAGGAGTAAACCCCTGTAAGTTTGATGTCAGCAGTGAGTAATTTCATGGAAAGTATTGTTAGAGATGGTGTGACAGTTTATGTTGTATTTTATATTGTATAGATATCTCCCCTTCGCTCTTGCCCGGATCGGGGCCGCCGCCTGCCTCACTCGACCGAGGCCAAGGCCGCCACCACACCTTTGCTCTTGCCTGGATCGGGGCCGCCGCCGCCTACCCTCTGCCCGGACCGGGGCCGCCGCTGCTTTCCCTGTGCCCGGACCGCGGCCGCCGCCTCCTTCTTTCTGCCCGAACCGGGGCCTCCGCCTTCCTCACTCGACCGAGACCGGGGCCGCCGCCTCCCCTTCGCTCTTGCCCGGATCGAGGCCTCCGCCTGCCTCACTCAACTGAGGCCGGGGCCGCCGCCTCTCCTCTCCATTGCAGGCAAAATCTTCGCTAGGATTCTCCTAAATAGAATAATACCTAGTGTCGCCGAAAATGTTCTCCCAGAATCACAGTGCAGCTTTCGCGCAAACAGAGGAACTACTGACATGGTCTTTGCCCTCGGACAGCTCCAAGAAAAGTGCAGAGAACAAAACAAAGGACTCTACATCACCTTTGTTGACCTCACCAAAGCCTTCGACACCGTGAGCAGGAAAGGGCTTTGGCAAATACTAGAGCGCCTCGGATGCCCCCCAAAGTTCCTCAACATGGTTATCCAACTGCGGGCGTGGCAAGATGGCGTAAGGATCAGACATGCCTTCCAGTCCTTTCCTGACTCTATCTTATTGTTTTGTCTAGAAATGCCCGTTAAAATTCTTTAAAAGTTTAGATAATTTCAGTGCTGTTAATTTAACTTATGATAGTACAATTGGTGGAAAAGAGCAAAAAAAAAACGACAACAGATCATCAAAAAACTACATTTTCCAAAAGTTCAAGTTTTGGAGCCTACCTACAGGAAAGACACCGGGACTCAGCGTGAAATGGATCCCAGGAGAGAGGTACAGTGTTCGGATGTAGAGCTCTATGTTACATCGGTAGAGCCCCCTAAAGAGGGCGCCAAACAGCCTTTAGAACAAAGAGTTACTCAAAGGCATTTGTCATCTGTAGAGGTGACGCTGCAAACTGCATCTCTTGAGATACAAGAACCTATATAACTTGATGTACTGGGAGAATTTAATACATTATGGACTGGGGAAAACCCCGGCCAGCGTCCTCCAGTCATTGCTGGAGAGGCTGTGGCTGGGGTTTCCACACGCAGTCATACTACAAGGAAGGCAACCAGAATGAAGGAAGGAATAGAAGATCTTTTGGAGAAGAAGCAGGAATCTGTTGAGCCAAAATCTCTTCCAATTGAAAAGATTTTTGTGAATCTTGAATCTAAATTATCTTATACAATGCAGGGATTATTCAAGATTATGACTGAACTTGATACTAGGTTTAATACTTTGGTGAAAATACATTCTCAACAGATGGCTGAGTTTGGAGCTTTTAAGCTTAAAGTGAGAGATAAATTTAATTCGTGTGAAGAAGATATAGACGAAATACGGGATCAAGTTTTTGATGTGACCAAAATGGTCGAAGACTTACAAACTCAAAATAAAAATTTGGTGAAAAAGATTGATTATTTGGAAAAATCCAGACGGAACAATATAAAGATTATTGGTTTGCCGGAAGGTATGGAGGGACCAGACCCAAGAAAATTTTTTACTGAATGGATTCCGCAGGTGCTGGGTCAAGAACATTTCCCGAAAGGTATAATACTGGAACGTGCTCACAGAGCCTTGCATAGAAGACCTATTTCAGGTCAAAGTCCAAGACCTATTTTGGTTCATTGCTTGAATTATTACGACAGAGAAATAATTTTACGAGTGGCTATTAGAAATGCACAACAGAGAAAATCACCCTTGATGATTCAAAATAATCGAGTTTTCTTCTATGCGGATTTGAGTCAAGAAGTTATGTTCCAACGACGGGAATTCAATCCTGCTAAAGAGTTGTTGTGGAAGAAAGGTTACAAGGCAACCTTTAGATATCCAGCTGTTTTGATTGAAAACCAAAGTTCTTTGATTCTCCAAAGGAAGCTATAGTATTTGCTCAAGAGCTGCCAATTACTCAGTTTCAACAGAGACATAGTCCGCCGCGATCTCTAAGGAGACAAGAGATGGAAGAAAAGAGCAGTGCTCCAAGAAGGAATGGTTGTAATGGTGACTTGGCAGTTGGAGCTGATTAACAGAAGAGTTGTCCTTTTTTTTAATGTTTTTTTTTTAAAAAAAAGGGATATTAAATAATGAGGATGTTAGTTTAAGATGAAGTGAGAGTTGGGGGAGAGAACTGGATAGGCACTATTTCCTGAAAGTCATCTGCTACGTGTGAGTTATCTCACACCCATTTTTTTTTGGGAGTTACCGCATTGCGCGGTTTAGACGGGAGGGGGTATTTTTAACCTCCTACCCGTTTTTTTTTCCTTTTGTTTTGTATTGTTAGATTAAAGAGTGAAGGGGTTTTGTTTTTGCTTAAATATAAAAAAAAGCATAAGAAAGTATTTGATTGTTTAAAAAACTAAAAATAGATGTGGTTTTTTTTGTAAAGTTTATTCAGTAGATAATGAATATCTGAAATTTAAATGTGAATGGGATGGATAAGTTTTTTTTAATATTTTTTCTTTAACTTTAAGGTGAAAGGAGTGGTAATTCTGGTGTATATGATTTTGCTATTTTAGTTATAGAACGAAGGGAATAATGGTGAAAGTTATAAATTGAATTGTACAATTCATAATGAGGCTTGAATTTTGTGGTATTGGAGCTTTTATTGGATAACTATTCAAGAGTAAAAGGGAAAAATGGTGGAAGTGTACTAAAATTGAATTGTACAATGCTTAATGAGATTTGAATTTTGTTTTAAGATGGTGGTTTATGTGACTAATATGATGATAGATGTGAAGTTAGTTGATATTTGGTGAAGGTTTATCTCTATAGAGAAAGTTTTTTTTAATCTTTTTTTCATGCTACAATTTTTTTTTAAGAATTGATTATTGTTTAAGAATTTTTGATAGATAATGTTACTAACTTTACTAATTTTTTATATTAAATTTGAGTTAAATATATGTTTCATCTTAACTCCATTTGTTAAATATATGCATTTAAGTTTGATTTAAATATGGTTTTTAAGTCTGATATCTTAGTATTAATTACTTTTTTTTGTTAGTATTTTAATCGGTTATGTTTTTGTTTTTTTTGTAAGTGGGTTTTTTTTCTCACATATATTATTAACTTTATTAATTCTTCACTCTTTATTTTGGGGGGAAAGGGGGGGTTGGACTAATTTGAGTTGGGTTATTAATGTGCAATAATTATTGGGGAGGGTATAATTTATTTAGATTACTGATATTGTATTGTAATTTTATTATTTTATTCTTAATTTTTTTTAATGTAATCCTATATGTTATTCATGTTATAAAATCTTAAATAAAGTTTAAAAAATTAAAAAAAAAACATGGTTATCCAACTGCACGAAAACCAACAAGGTCGGGTCAGATACAGCAATGAGCTCTCTGAACCCTTCTCCATTAACAATGGCGTGAAGCAAGGCTGCGTTCTCGCACCAACCCTCTTTTCAATCTTCTTCAGCATGATGCTGAACCAAGCCATGAAAGACCTCAAAAATTAAGACGCTGTTTACGACCGGTACCGCACAGATGGCAGTCTCTTCAATCTGAGGCGCCTGCAAGCTCACACCAAGACACAAGAGCAACTTGTCCGTGAACTACTCTTTGCAGACGATGCCGCTTTAGTTGCCCATTAAGAGCCAGCTCTTCAGCGCTTGACGTCCTGTTTTGCGGAAACTGCCAAAATGTTTGGCCTGGAAGTCAGCCTGAAGAAAACTGAGGTCCTGCATCAGCCAGCTCCCCACCATGACTACCAGCCCCCCCACATCTCCATCGGGCACACAAAACTCAAAACGGTCAACCAGTTTACCTATCTCGGCTGCACAATTTCATCAGATGCAAGGATCGACAACGAGATAGACAACAGACTCACCAAGGCAAATAGCGCCTTTGGAAGACTACACAAAAGAGTCTGGAAAAACAACCAACTGAAAAACCTCACAAAGATAAGCGTATACAGAGCCGTTGTCATACCCACACTCCTGTTCGGCTCCGAATCATGGGTCCTCTACCGGCATCACCTACGGCTCCTAGAACGCTTCCACCAGCGTTGTTTCCGCTCCATCCTCAACATTCATTGGAGCGACTTCAACCCTAACATCGAAGTACTCAAGATGGCAGAGGCCGACAGCATCGAATCCACGCTGTTGAAGATCCAATTGCGCTGGGTAGGTCATGTCTCCAGAATGCAGGACCATCGCCTTCCCAAGATCGTGTTATATGGCGAGCTCTCCACTGGCCACCGTGACAGAGGTGCACCAAAGAAGAGGTACAAGGACTGCCTAAAGAAATCTCTTGGTGCCTGCCACATTGACCACCGCCAGTGGGCTGATATTGCCTCCAACCGTGCATCTTGGCACCTCACAGTTCACCGGGCTGCAACCTCCTTTGAAGAAGACCACAGAGCCCACTTCACTGACAAAAGACAAAGGACGAAAAACCCAACACCCAACCCCAACCAACCAATTTTCCCTTGCAACCGTGTCTGCCTGTCCCGCATCGGACTTGTCAGCCACAAACGAGCCTGCAGCTGACGTGGACATTACCCCTCCATAAATCTTTGTCCGCGAAGCCAAGCCAAAGAAAATTATACTTTTGCACCAATAAAGATCAAATACGGTTGCCAGGTCTTCAGGAATGTATTATGTTTGTTTCTTAAATTATAAGTAATCTTTTCCATAGGAATTCAACTGTGTTTCTGTTATCCATCTCTTCAGAGTAATTGGTGTATCTGATTTCCACGTGATGGCAACACATTTCTTAGCTATCGCCAATGCAATCATTGTAAAATGAGATTTGGAACTCAGTTAAATGATTGCTGATGTCTATAAAATTCCCCAACAAATATAATTCTGGATTGCTAGGGAAGCTGACTCCTGTAATGTTAGATAACACTTCCTGCCAAAAAACATTTACTTTCACACAGGACCAAATGGAATGGTAAAATGTTCCTTCTTCTATTCCACATCAGAAACATCTGTCGGATATTTCAGGCTTTGTTTTGTGCAATCTTTGCGGAGCCAAATATAATTGATGAAGAAAGTTGTAATGCACCAAACCATACCACACATTAATAATCGATGTTAGCCCTTCTTTCCACCATTCAGCCCAGGAATATTCTGATATGTTCACTGTTAAATCTGCTTCCCATCTTTCCCTTGATCTATGAATTCTGATCTTTTTCCCCCATCCACCTGGAGGGCAAAATAAATTCAAATAGTAAACTTGGGTATATTACCCACTCATAAAATGCATTACAATTCACTTGTTTCCCCAAATTTCTCTTTAAAAAAGCTCTTAATTGCAGATAGCAAAGAAAGGTGACTTTCAGGACATCATACATTTGCTTCATTTGTTCGAATGACATTAAAATTCCATCCTTATCACAATCTGCAATATGCCTAATCCCCTTCTGGGACCAAATATTTAAAATCCTACTCCCCATAATCATACACAGCAATGGACTGTTACATAATGGAGCCCTTATAGAAATTCCAGTTTTCCTTCCTATTATCTCATTGAGGTCTTGCCATATTTTAATCAATATAGGATTAGAAGACATTTTCTTAATTAGATTAGAGTTCCACCTATATACAAAATCTTTGGGTGATGTTTCCTCCAAACCACATAGCGCCGTATGTACCCAATTCAGTGATTCAGATTCAAAAAATGCCAAAAAAAAACTCAGCTTTGAAGCCAGATATTTCTTAAAATCCAGAAGCTTCAAACCCCTGACTTGTAGTCACATGTCAATTTGTCCAATGCTATCATCATTGTTCCATAAAAATTGCCTAAACATACCATTTATTATTTTTAAAAAATGAATTTGATAAATATATTGCTATTGATTAGAACAAATATTGGAGCTTTGACATAATCTTCATTTTAATTCAGTTAACCCCTCCTATTAAGGTCAGGGGCAGGTCCTTCCACTTCTGCAAACCTTTTTTCTATTTTTGCCAATAAGGGAGAGTAATTCAATTTTTATAGATTGTTCAAATTGTTATCGAGCATAATTCCTAAATATTTAATCCCATAGTTTTTCCATTTAAGCATACTGTTTACTTTAAAGCACTCATAATTTTGATTTGTTATTGGTAAAATTTCACTTTTTTCCATATTTATTTTATAACCTGATACTCTCCCATATTTTATTAAAATTTTCTATAATTTCTCCATGGAACCTTTGAGTTCAGACATATACAGCAGCACATCATCAGCAAACTAACTAATCTTGTGTTGAACTTGATCGGCTTTGAAGCCTTTAATTTTAGGATCATTTCTGGCAGAGGTTCTTTCACCATAACAAATAGTGCTGGAGAGAAGGGACAGCCCTGCCTGCTTGAACGGCTTAATGGGAAAATTCCTGATATCTGGTTATTAGTTATTATTTTTGCCTGTGGATTTTGGTATAGAGCCTTAACCCAATTTATAAATCGTCATCCAATAACTAACTTTTCCAATGTTTTAAACAAAAAAAGGCCACTCAAGTCGGTCGAATGCCTTTTCTGCATCAAGAGATACTTCTATATTGGGGTCCTTCCGTGACTGAGCTAAGTGTATTATGTTAAAAAGTCACACCAAGTTATTTGACACTTGGCTCCCTTTAACAAATCCTACTTGATTTACGTGAATTAATTTAGCTAAAAATTATCCCAATCTGTTTGCTAATGCTTTTGCTATTATTTTATAATCTACATTCAAGAGATATTGGTCAATAAAATGAAGTTTTCATAGGACCTCTGTACTTTTTGGGCAACACAGTAATTATTGCTGTTGAGAAGGAATCCAGTAATTTCTTGGTTTTCACTTCTTGTTCTATTTCATCCATAAATAGGGACATTAACAGCTCTTTCAATTCTTTATAAAGCTCGAATGGAAATCCATCCTCACCTGGAGGTTTGGTAGTTTGAATCGTCCCCAGTGTTTTTTCAATTTCATCCCTGGTGAATTGTAAATCACAACTTCAAGACTTCCACTTTATCTAAGATCTTATCTATTTTGGCCTCATCCCCCAGCGAGCCAGATTTATATAATTTTTTGTAATATTGTTGAAAAGTTTCATTTATCTCTTTTTGATTGTATGTAAGTGTCATTTTCCTTTTGTATAGCATTTATAACTCTCGCTGATTCTTCAGCCTTCAGTTGCCATGATAATACTTTATGCGCTCTTTCTCCGAATTCATAGTATTTCTGTTTTGTATTTAATAGTCTTTTCTATTCTATATGTTTGTCTGGTGTTGTATTGGATTCTCTTATTTTCCTATGATCTATATTTGTCTTTATTTCCCGTCCTTTGATATTCCTTTCTAATTCCCCGATTTCCATCTCCAATTTATTTCCACATTAAATTCTATTTTACTTGATCCTTCAGACTCAACAATAGCAAAAATAAATCTATTCTGATATGTGAGTCATATATTTTTTAATAAACTGAATAATCTCTCTCCTTAGGGTTAGACTGCCTCCACACATCCATCAAGTTTAAATCTTTCATATATGAGAGTGTTAATTTAGCTGCCTTGGCTCTTGTTACCATTTTTTCCTGATTTAACTAGGATCAATCCAAACAAAAATTAAAGTTCCATCTAATCAATATATTTTTCCCTCTCTCTGCGGCTTTTAAAAATGCATCCTTCATAAAGACCTCGTTGTCATAGTTCGGGGCATAAATATTCATTAAAGTTTGCCATTTATCCATAGAGACATTTTTTTATATATACAGTGATAGGGACATTCTTGTTAATCAAAATTGCCACGCCCACTGCTTTCAAATTGAAAGAGGAAGAGAAGGCCTGCCCCACCACCCCCTCCCACGATCGCCTCAAGTTATTGTGTTCCACTTTAGTAAGATGTGTTTCTTGGAGAAATACTTTGTCAGCTTTTAACTTTTTTTTTAAATAAAAGAGTATTCTTTTCCTTTTGACTCTCTCGTTCAAACCGTTGACATTAAAACTTATAAACTTCAATGACTTATCCATAACAACATATTTAAAATTCTGTGAAAATGTACAAGTATGTAAACTGTTTCATGATCTGTGACCTCGCCTTAAAAATAATGCAACCTCTGCCCCAGCACTGACGCAGACAGGAAGTCCCCAAGGCCCGTGAAGAAAAGCCCATGAAAGTCTTCAGGGAGAAAGAAGTGCCATCTTGAAAACTATCCCCCCATTGACACCTTCAGAAGCTTCTTTCCATTCTCTGAGCTCCCAAAGTCATAAGATAGGATATAAATTTGACATTTCACCATAAAAAATTAAAACGACCACCACACAAAAAAAAACTTTACATTCTTAAATATCTTATTTACACCAGTCTTTCACTGTCGGTTTGCTGTCCCTTGTCATAGTTGTCAAATAAACTCTTCCACTTCTTTAATTTTAAAATATCTTCTATTGCCTTAGGAAATGTCCACTCTCAACATCACTGGGAACAGCATTGTGCATTTAAAGTTGTTTTTCTCAGAGTTGCCTCTTGATCATGGCAAATTGTCTTCTCTGAATCACTGCACTACAAAAGTCCTGGAAGAACATGATCTCTGCATTGTCCCATTTCAAGTGAGAACCAGAGTTTCGAGTATTTTCATAAACAATTCTTAGGATTGTCTCTCTATCCTTGAAGCTCAACAATCTCACCAGAATGGGTCGAGGACAGGCTTCACCCATTCTCCTCGGACCCAATGTTTGATCAGCGTGTTCAATGTACACTCAGTCGCTGAGTTCATTGGTGCGAAGGACTTAAGAAATCCAAATCTCAAAGAATTTCACAGCACCTCTGCCTTCTGCACCTTCTCTCAGGCCAACAATTCGTACATTGTTCCTCCGACTGAAGTTCTCCATATGATCCAATTTGTCCAAAAGAAGCTGCTTATCTGTTGCCCATTGTTCAGCTTGTTTCTTTTGTTCTTCGATTTGTTTATCATGTTTAGCAAGATCTTTCTCGGTTCTGTCCACTCTTTCATTTAAATCATTAATAGTTTCACCCACATCTCTCACTCTAGTGATAAGCTCTTTAATGGCATTCTCCATACTTGTAAAACATTGACCCAGACCTCCAATCTCTTGCAGCAGAGTTTCAAAGTTAATTGAGAGGAGGAGGCACCTCCACCTGCACTTTCTGTTAAGGCAACTGGTGAGACTAGAGCTTTTTCTATGATGGATTTTGGCTTCTTCCCATGGGATCTTCCAGTCATTTTTCAATATTAATCTTTAAAAGATGTATCCACACTTTTGTAGTTGAAAGTTTTTCGTTAAAACCACTTTCTGGTCTTCTTTTAGAGGATTTTCCTCTGAGAGCTCAGAGAAACATGTCTGCTCAGCCACCTAGCATGGCCACAACCCGAGAAATACACAAGGTTGGTGAGAAGATAGCAGAAAAAAATTATATATATATATATATATATATAAATAAATGGAATTCTGAATAATAATTTGGTCCTAAGGAAGCCCCCTTACTAAAATTGGAAATCTGATTCCCAACTGAGTCTGACCTGCTGGAACTCAGAAATGCATAGTTGTGTTCCCCTGGAGAAGATTACTTACAACCTCAGAAATTGTTACAAGTTTTTAAGAATATTAAACTCATATTTAAGAGACAAGGGGGTTAACTTTGATGATTCCCCCTAGTGATGTCTATGAAAAGACATTTATCCGTTAAGGGAGGAAGTAAGCTCTGGATGAATCATGTAATGTTTCATCTGTATGTAATTAATGCTTTTGGAAAAAGATAATTTAGTCATTTTTTTGGGAGAATTACCTCTTTCTTTTTTTCCTTAGGAAAGGGGGAGGGGATCTTTCCTTTTTCTGTTTCCGACTTTTAAGGATTGTCCTGGTGTGTATTTTGTATTTATAAACAATAATGTAGAATTTGATATTTGTGATAATGTGTTGATTTTTCCTTCTTTGTAGATCACATGGATTTTGTTTGTTTTGTAACTTCATGTTGATTGAAAATCAAATAAATAAAAGGAAAAAAATATTAAGTTTAAGAAACCTGGATCTGACACTTTAATCTTAGAAACAGTTGGTTTAAGTGGTTTGTGAAAGTAGATTAAAAGGTAAGATGGTAGAGGAGCTGCACTGAACATTGAAAGAGCTATTTTGTAATTCTCAAAGTTATCTTCTATTCTGAAATAAATTCTCAGTGAAAAGGAGGATCCATTGTTAGCTAATAATAGAAGTTGACAGTGGCAACAAACCAAAGTAAATTTCCCAAATGCAGATTGGAAAGATTTGAGGTAGCTTAGAACATTGGGAAAAGAATTAGAAAACAGGGAATAATAATTTTAAAAATAGTTTGAGTTAAGTAGCATGGGATATAAAAATGTGCAGTAACAATAGGTACAAAATCACAAGGAATGAAAGCAGCTGAAATAAACCGACTTAGAGCGTGAGACTTGTGAATAATGGGAAATTTTTTAAAAACTTTGAATAAATAATTCTGCCTTCACTACAGAAGGCATCTGGAAGAAAAATAAATCATAAGGGAAAGGGGGAGAGAGGAATTTAAAACATTCATCACCACTCTAAGAAATTAGATGGCAAACCAATGGAATACATGGATGACTGATTTCCCCCCCCCCAACTCTAAATGGCCTGTACCCTTGAATTTTAAATGTTGCTGTAGATAAACCAGATATACTCACTGTTATCTTTAAAAAATCTCCTTAGATTCTGTAAAGGTTCCAGCAGATTAGAAGATTCAAAATGTAACCTTCTCGTCAAGAAAGAAACAAAACTGAAAGTAGTAATCATTAGACCGTCGGCCTAAGATTTGCATGTATGAAAATGCTGAAGTTCATTATTAAGGAAATAATTGATACAACAAGCAGAGTTAACAGATATTTTTCCAAAGGAAATAGCATTTAATAAATCTATAATTTTCTTTGAAGAGATAATGATCAGAGAGGAAAACAGTCAATAATTAAGGTGATTTGTTTGGATTTCTAAAAGGCATTTGAAAACATGCATTAAAACGGTCAAGTATAAGGTAAAGTGTGTGTGTCATTGGCAATATTTGCATTAATAAAGGAAAATCTAACCAACAGAAGAGGGTCAGAATAGCTGGGCCATGCTGGAAAACTGCAATTTCTGAAGTCTCAACTATTTGCAATCTGTATTAATCTCTGATAAACTGACCTAGTGTATTGCAGTCAAATCTGATGATAATACAAGGGTGACTGGTGAATGTCTATTCAACAAATTTTCTGTGGGTGCAGTATTGATCTTCAGACCTACAACAAACTGTTCAACCTCTGATGACCAGACTCCAGAATCAAAGTCACTCAAGCCTTGGTCGTCAAGCTGCAGTCTGCATCTGGTTTTCTCAAGCTATATGGCATGATATAGCAGGCTTTCACTAAAGCACATGAGAGGATCAGTCTTGCACTAAACATCCACAAACCAAGATCCTCCACTCGTCTGATCTATACTGCAACACACTCCACTCCAATAATAAGCATTCACGATGAGATCTGGGAATAAGGTGGACACTTATCATATCTTGGCATCTCCCAGCAAAGGAAGACAAAATTCACCAGCATTTTTAGTCTTTGATTAATGAAAAGGATGGGTAGAAACTGTGCATCTCACCTTCAACAAACCTAGTGTGAATATAGTGTTAATTTCCAGCTTTAACAAGAAACCTTTCTCCAAATCAGACTTAAGGTCTACTGGTAAGAAGTGATCTCTATATGCTTCTGTGAGCTAGACAAGCTAAATAAGGCATCGCAAGGCAGTAGAAAACTATGGCCAACACTTAAATTTATTGGAAGAATAACCAAACCAATGTCAGTATTTTCCCCAGACCAATATCCTGATTGAAATCAGTTACTTTTAGTCATCAATTAAGGCAAGGCAAATTATTTGCATGCCCAACACCCTGACTCAGAAAACAGACACACTACTTCAAGCTCTGTTGTGGAAGGAAATAACCAGGACAAAGGAAATTGATCAAACAGGTGATCAAAGTTTCTTTGATCAAAGTGCAGAATCCCTACTAGCTCCTCCGAAGTGCTAGTCCATGACAGGACAGAATGGAGGAACAGCATTTAAGGTGGTACTGTAGCCGTGCGCTACTCGAAGAAACACACAGGAGTGTAGTCAGGTATAATTCTGTTTTATTGGGGCTGAAACTCAACTTTTATACCATTTGTGTTCTCGCAGTTTGCCCCCATTTGCTGATGTCATCGCCCGCAAAACAATAGCAGGTTTCCCCACGCACAGGTATATTCTTACATTACAATACCTTCTTCGCCAGTCCGAATGCCACAGCAGCATGCTGCTACAGTACCAAGAATATCAAGGCCCAGAATCCCTAGCATAAGAACTCACAAACTATTCACCTGTCGTAAGTCACAGTGGCAGAGTCTGCAGAACCCGCATTGCCCCCCTTGGAAACTACAAAATCAAAGTGGAAACAAATTATCTCTGTTAAAAAGGCAATGGGAAATACTAAAGTAAAAACAAAATGTTGTTGAAACTCAGCAGGCCAAACAGTGTTTTTTATAAGCAAAGATAAAAGTACATAACTGACGTTTCAGGCTTGAGCCTTCATCAAAGTATGAAAAAACTGTGGAGGACGCATGGACTGCAAAGAGACATTGCACAATAATGGGATAAGTATGAAGTAGCCAACTTTGTAGGAAGAAAAAGAAAATATTGTTTAAATGGAGACACTGCAGAAGGTTAAAGTACAGTGGAATCCTGGTACCTTGCACAGAATATTTTAAGCATTTAAAATGGAAGCAAGAAGGAATTCCACCTCCAAGAAGATTGTGAACCTGTGGAATTCTACAGTCAAAGAGCTATGGAGACTAAATGATTCAATAAGTTCCACGGCTGAGATAGACAGATTGAACTACAGGGGAGTCACGGATTATGGGCAAACAGGCAAGAAAGTGAGCAAAGATCACATCAGTCAGGTATTCTTTGAACAGCAGCACATTCTTGAGACACCATTGAACTCACTTGCATTATGTAACAAAATTTAAAAAACACTTCAAAATTTGCACACAGATCAGATTCAAATATTGTACATGCTCGTGTTGTTACAGACTCAAGTTATTATTAATCTTTGGATTATTATCTATATTTTGTAAAATTACTTTGAGGGACGGACAGGGAGACACACATAGAGAACACCATTTTGAACCAGACGCAAAGGCTTCATTAAAAGTAGGAGATGAAGGTTATAATTGTTCATCATTGTTCAGTTTAAAGCCAGAAATTAGTGTTAAAGCCAGAAATTAGTGTTAATGTTCTCCATTGAAAGCCAGAGACAATGAACATTTACTCAAAAAGACACCCATTTAAACCCATTTAATCATCTGCTGTTGATTCATCTTTTTGAGAAAAAAATAGAACTAATAGAGCACAGTGATCAAAGCAATCATGTGATTAAAGACTCTTGAAGCAGCATTTTAATTTGAACCAGAATCATCTGGACACAGAATTGGAGTGGCTTTGAAAACTATAGCCACTTCAACTGTTTTTACTTTATCAAGAGAGAGCAGTGCTGCTGTGGCTATCATAATGGTCACTGTTGACTAACCCATATCTAGGTAAAAGAAAGCAAGATCATTCTTTCAGTTGGAACATAACCATTCCGATGGTTATTTTGTGTAACCCTTGCCTGGGCTTGTGAAAGCATCACAGAAATCATAAATTCTGTAATCTCTTTGCAAGAGAGGTAATTGTGAAACCATTCGCATGAAGAAACATTTCTCTGAAAGCAACTCGACAAGAATTTGTGAGTTTTGAGAAGTCTGATGACTAGATGTCTCAAAATACTTAATAATTACTTCTGAACATCAATTTAAAGATTCTAAGTTTCAACACAAGATGTTGAAGACTGAACTTTGAATTTGAATAATCTCTTCAGAATTGTGCCCAAGCTGTAATGATTTGAGTGACCCCACTCCCCCTCCCCTACACACACTCGCGCGCGCGCGCGCACGCACGCATATAGTTGGGGCTAAGTTTAGAGTCAAATAAGATTTTATATTATTAATAGTTATTAATAAAAATTATTGTTCTGAAGATACCATTGTCTTTGTGAATTTCTATTGCTGCTGGTCTATGAATTATCACTTTTCAAAACTAAATTGGCTCAAATGTTTTGACAAATTCAAAAATTATTTTACATTGAGCACTTTCATTGATTTCAGTCTAATGCATGCCCCAACCTTCCCCAATTAAACATTACATTATTGCTTCTACTGCGATAAAAGAATCTCAATGCTAGGTGCTTGTAAGGCTGGGATTGTTGCCTGAAGAGAATTAGTTTTATCTAGTATAAAAGGAAGATCTAAAATCTCAAAACACTGAATGGAAAGCCAACAAGCCACATAAAGAAGAACCAGTCCTGCCATATTTCCATACTCCGACATACGAATGTCACATAACTATATATGGTTGAAACTGAAATTGCCCCTGTACAGCAGAGCATTTTTCTTTGTTCAAATGATCAGCTTCACACAATACTCAATTATCACACAGATGTAACTCAATTGAAAGTGGCTGAGCCACATATGCTCACAGGATACGAAACCGAATAAACCTACATACTGTTAGACACAGCATTTAAAAATAACAATTATACAAAAGATAATAAGTTGCACAAAATAACAACAGGTTTTATTCAGGTCAGAAGAGAATTATCATCAGTTCACTCATTTCGAAGTTAACATTGTTTTGTGGTCTGTACCATTTGGAGGTAAGTTAAACTAATTTATCACCAACAATGTGGATCTTGTTGATCATAATTCTTCCAAATGTATATCTGAACAGTAACACAAACACAAGTTCCAGATCCAGTGTTTTAAATTTAGTTAAACTTGGGAGAGGCAAATGTTGTAAAGAATTGACCCTGAAATTAAAGGCTTCTGGGCTCCTTGGAGCAAACCATTTAAAAAAGCAACCCACACAATAATGGACAATTGTGCTTGCAAATCTCAGAATTCTGAATTCATAATGAACACGCCGGATGGGGAAATGCCATAGAGTGTTGATCATCATTGTAAGAAAGAGCAGCATGGTTGGCATAGCAGATAGTGCAATGCCTTTACAGCACCAGCTATCAGGACCAGGATGCAATACCCACACGGTCTGGATTACACCAAAAGGATTGTGGGGTGGGGGAAAGAGAGAGAGAGTGCGAGAGAGAGCGAGAGCATGTGAGTGAGTATATACACAGACAGAATTTTTTTTAATGGAATACAAAGATAAGTTGTGGATTGAAATTGGAACTCGCATCCCTTTCAACATTCCGAACCTTTATACAACTTTTCCCCAAATGAAGCACACCTAAAGTATAGTCATCATTATAAATGGGGCACTCTGTACTGTGACAGTGTATTTTGAAATTGGGAAAGGTTTGTTAGGGTAGGTCACATGCAAACACTTTAAATCAGATCTTATTTGAAATGCTGGAGCTCTGATAATACTGGAGACAGTGGCTTCTCACACCTTTTTGCAAGAGCTTTGAAGAATGCTCAAAAGACATCAGTTCATGTTTACCCAAAACAACAGATGAAAAAGAATGCTGGCTCATATTGTCTGCAGGATACTTGCTGTTGTAAGAGGGTCATGTGGTGTTGCAAGCAGAGAGAGTCAAACAGGCTTTCTCTTGGGGGTGGGGGGTGGGGGGGAGAATCAGAGAGAGACAGCCAGCAGAGGTTGCTGGAACTGGAACAGGACAAGCTGGCAAGCTTTTGGAAGACAGCCTGGTTAAAGCCCTTGTGGTTCATGCAAGGGGAGAGGACTGGCTGTCTAATGTTTCATTTGAAATAAGAGAAACAAAAAGGAACTCTGTGGTGACTTGCAAGAAAGAGGTCATCATCTGGAGAACCCTGAGGGGGGGCAAGTTTCGTCAGCAAGACACTGAAGTGGCTGATGGAAGTAAATCAGTTGTGGGTGTCCTGGAACAACAAATCTCTCTGAAAAGCACTTACAACCTGTCTTCCAAATGGGGTTTTCCACAAGCTTGCCATCTTGTCCTGTTTTAGTCCCTAGTTGCTGCTGCTGACTGTAACAGTGTAGAACTGATCTGTGTGTGTGTGTGTGTGTGTGTGTGTGTGTGTGTGTGTGTGTGTGTGTGTGTGTGTCACAGAGAGAAAGCCTCCTTGACTCTCTCTGCTTGCAAAACCATATGACCCACTTTGAACAACAAGTTCCACTGCAGACAATCTGCGGCTCCAACAAGCTCTTTCATCTGTTGCCTTTTTGTAAACAACAATCCATTAGTGAAGTCTCTTGGGCACTCTGCACAGCTTCTGCAAAGACTGTTGGCCCTGACATGTCTAGCATGGGGCAGAGCTCCAGTACTTTAAATAAGATCTGTTTTAAAGTGTTTGTATGTGACCTTCATTAAAATTTGCCTCATTTATTTCCCAAAAACATATCTATATTCTGTCACACTACAAATATACCTAGTATAATGACTGACATTCAATAGCAACAATAGTGAATGGCTTACACAAGTACAACATAACTCCGAAATGTGTACTTCAGAGCATAATCAGATTCAGTCTACTGTAAACAAAGAAAAATGTAAAGATGCTGTGAAAACATATAAATAAAGGAGTTCCTCAATCCAAGACACAAAAAGCACTTTTATAGTGAACAATGCTCACCTTCAGTGCTGTTGGAAGTTTAAAACTGGACCCTCATATTTAGATCAAACTTCTCCTCTAAGATATTGTAATGGTTATGTTACATGAGAAAAGATCCAGATACCTGGACTAAAAAAAATGGAAAATAGTTCAATCTCACCTTGAGTGTCAATGAATTCAATAGTTTGAGTTTTTAGTATGTTGTAAAATTCACCTCCTTACTAAAGAGAATTCAGACTGGTCCACGTTCAAGGTTCAAGTTCCTTTATATAATTGTTAATTATATGTATGGAAAACTTTTAAAGATTTTAAAAAAAGGTTCAAGTTCCTTTTATTGTCACGTAATAATATATAAAAAATGTAATAGACATTATATACTTCAACTTTTCTGCTGTAAGGCAAACAAAGCATTCCTGGTGCCCCTAACAATAAGAGAAAGGGAAGCAAAGAGAGTACCCTCAGAGATACATACTGACAGTCCATCGATTCGCTTCTCATGCTCTCACAGTCGCCAGTTCAATCCATTGGCAACTCAAGCTCCAGGTACAAACCTCTAATACCACAGGCCCTTCAGGAGCTCTTCTTGCCTTCAGCACCCTCTCTAATTCCAATTTCAATACCTGATTCCCATGAGCCAGTGTCCAACAGCCTGCTGTCTGGATGGGTCTTTCCACCAAGATTTACTAGCAGCCTGCAGGCTGTGTGGGAAGTTGCCAACAGCCCATACCTGTGTGAGCCCTTTGCTTGTCCACTGCTGTGGTCAGCTTCCCTGTTGGGTAGCCTCCCATGCAGGATGGTGTTCTCCCTGTTTCTGGTGCTCTGGACCAGTCCGCTGTTCCCCCAGTCTGCAACACCATCCAGCACAGGTAAAACCAGCCTGAGCACAGACCTTTGTGGCTGCTGGATTTTTAAAAATTAATAGCTTGACTGGTGCTATGGGCATCAGGACCAGGCAGTAGAAATCTACAGAGCAGCACTGTACCACCACTCCCCATTCTCTTGGGTCCTCACCATATAACCATATAACCACTTATAGCACAGAACAGGCCAGTTCGGCCCTACTAGTCCATGCCGTAGCAAATCCCCACCCTCCTAGTCCCACTGACCAGCACCCGGTCCATACCCCCCCAGTCCCCTCCTATCCATGTAACGATCCAGTCTTTCCTTAAATGTAACCAATGATCCCGCCTCGACCACGTCTGCCGGAAGCTCATTCCACATCCCCACCACCCTCTGCGTAAAGAAATTTCCCCTTATGTTCCCCTTATAATTTTCCCCCTTCAATCTTAAACCATGTCCTCTAGTTTGAATCTCCCCATTTCTTAATTGAAAAAGCCTATCCACATTTACTCTGTCTGTCCCTTTTAAAATCTTAAACACCTCTAACAAGTCCCCTCTCAATCTTCTACACTTCAGAGAAAAGCCCCAGTCTGCACAACCTTTCCCTGTAACTCAGACCCTGAAATCCTGTCAACATTCTCGTGAACCTTTTCTGCACTCTCTCTATTTTGTTTATATCTTTCCTATAATTTGGTGACCAAAACTGTACACAGTACTCCAAATTTGGCCTCACCAATGCCTTGTACAATTTCATCATAACCTCCCTACTCTTGAATTCAATACTCCGATTTATGAAGGCCAACATTCCAAATGCCTTCTTCACCACACCATCTATCTGAGTATCAGCCTTGAGGGTACTATTTACCATAACTCCAAAATCCCTTTGTTGCTCTGCACTCCTCAATTGTCTACCATTCAATATACATGACCTATTTAAATTTGCCTTCCCAAAATGTAGCACCTCACATTTATCTGTATTAAATTCCATCAGCCATTTCTCACCCCACACCTCCAGCCTTCCTAAATCACCTTTTAATCTATGGTAATCTACCTCACTGTCCACAACACCACCAATCTTTGTGTCATCTGCAAACTTGCTTATCCAATTCTCCACCCCTACATCCAGATCGTTAATATATATAACAAATAATAGTGGACCCAGGACCGAACCCTGAGGAACTCCACTAGTCACCGGCCTCCAATTGGACAAACAATTTTCTACCACTACTCTCTGACACCTCCCATCCAACCACTGCTGAATCCATTTCACTACCTCTTTATTTATACCTAATGCCTCCACTGTTTTTCCTAACCTCCTGTGGGGAACTTTGTCAAAAGCTTTACTAAAGTCCAAATAGACAACATCCACAGCTTTCCCTTCATCAACCTTTTTTGTAACCCCCTCGAAGAACTCAATCAGGTTTGTCAAGCATGATCTACCCCTGACAAAACCATGCTGATTACTCCCTATCAATCCCTGTACCTCCAAAAATTTGTAAATAGCATCCCTCAGAACACTTTCCATCAACTTGCCCACCACAGACGTCAGACTTACAGGCCTATAATTCCCAGGTTTGCATTTGGACCCTTTCTTAAACAGAGGAACCACATGCGCCACCCTCCAATCCTTTGGCACCACCCCCGTGGCCAGTGACATCCTAAATATCTCTGTTAATGGCCCCACTAACTGTCCACTAGCCTCCCTGAGTGTCCTAGGGAATATTTTGTCCGGTCCAGGAGATTTATCCACCTTTATCTTTTTTAACACAGCCATCACTACCTCCTCGGTTATCCTTATATGCTTCATGTCCTCCCCACTATTTTTCTTTACTTCAACTGGTTCAACATTTTTTTCCCTACCGAGGCAAAGAAATCATTCAAAATTTCCCCCATTTCCTCAGACTTCTCACTCAGCCTACCCTCGCTATCTACAAGGGGTCCAATTTTATCTCTCACTAATCTTTTACTTTTAATGTACTTATAGAAACCCTTTGGATTTATTTTTACTCTGTCAGCCAAAGCCTCTTCATGCCTTTTTTTGGCCTTTCTAATTTCTTTCTTGAGATTCCTTCTACACTCCTTGTAGTCCTCCTTCAACTTCTCAGCTCCCTGCTCTTTATACCTCTTGTACACCTCCCTTTTTCTCCTAACCAAATTTCCAATATTCCTCGAAAACCAAGCCTCCCTATGACTTCCAGCCTTTCCTTTGATCCACACTGCGACATAACTACTCTGTACCCGCAAATTTCTTTTTTGAATATCCTCCATTTTTCATTAACATCCTTACCTGAAAATATCCTGTCCCACTCAATACTCCCCAAATCCCTTCTTATTCCTTCAAAATTTGCTCTTTTCCAATCCAGAACCTCAACTTTAGGCCTCTCCTTGCTCTTCCCTAAAACTAACAGAATTATGATCACTAGACCCAATTGGATCTCCAACATTAATGTCCGCTACCTGACCTAGCTCGTTCCCTAACAGGAGATCCAGTATTACACCGTCCCGAGTCGGTTCTTCTACTAACTGATTTAGAAAACAATCCTGAACACATTTAACGAACTCCAGCCCATCCAGCCCTCTAACCGTATGGGTATCCCAATCAATGTGTGGGAAGTTAAAATCTCCCATGATCACTACCTTATGATTTTCACACATATACGTTATCTCCCTACAAATTTGTTCCTCTAATTTTCTTGGCCCATTTGGTGGTCTGTAATACATCCCTATTAGCACCCTCTAGTGGCAGTGCTGCCACTACAGCAGCTCTAGCCATTTTTTTGGTTGTGCAAGCAAAGAATTACTGGAAGGACTCAGCAGGTAGTCAGCATTCATGAGCAGAAATGGTCAGTCAATGTTTCAGGTGTGAACCCTTCACCAACAAATAAAGAACAGCTGAAATGACATACATAAAGGGAGAAAAAAGCTGAGGTAAAGTCATTGAGGTGAGGTTACAGAAGGTGTTGGAGGTGGAGAGACAGGTAGAGGGAGAAACTATTAGGTTTGGCCTGGAAGTCAGCCTGAAGAAAACTGAGGTCCTCCATCAGCCAGCTCCCCACCATGACTACCAGCCCCCCCACATCTCCATCGGGCACACAAAACTCAAAACGGTCAACCAGTTTACCTATCTCGGCTGCACCATTTCATCAGATGCAAGGATCGACAATGAGATAGACAACAGACTCGCCAAGGCAAATAGCGCCTTTGGAAGACTACACAAAAGAGTCTGGAAAAACAACCAACTGAAAAACCTCACAAAGATAAGCGTATACAGAGCCGTTGTCATACCCACACTCCTGTTCGGCTCCGAATCATGGGTCCTCTACCGGCACCACCTACGGCTCCTAGAACGCTTCCACCAGCGTTGTCTCCGCTCCATCCTCAACATCCATTGGAGCGCTCACACCCCTAACGTCGAGGTACTCGAGATGGCAGAGGTCGACAGCATCGAGTCCACGCTGCTGAAGATCCAGCTGCGCTGGATGGGTCACGTCTCCAGAATGGAGGACCATCGCCTTCCCAAGATCGTATTATATGGCGAGCTCTCCACTGGCCACCGTGACAGAGGTGCACCAAAGAAAAGGTACAAGGACTGCCTAAAGAAATCTCTTGGTGCCTGCCACATTGACCACCGCCAGTGGGCTGATAACGCCTCAAACCGTGCATCTTGGCGCCTCACAGTTTGGCGGGCAGCAGCCTCCTTTGAAGAAGACCGCAGAGCCCACCTCACTGACAAAAGGCAAAGGAGGAAAAACCCAACACCCAACCCCAACCAACCAATTTTCCCTTGCAACCGCTGCAATCGTGTCTGCCTGTCCCGCATCGGACTGGTCAGCCACAAACGAGCCTGCAGCTGACGTGGACTTTTTACCCCCTCCATAAATCTTCGTCCGCGAAGCCAAGCCAAAGAAGAGAAAAAAATCAGTACAGGAGTAGGTAAAGAAATGAAGGAAATTGTAATCAGGTAGAGGTTAGCTAAATTAGATAAATCCATGTTCAAACCATTAGGTTTTAAAGTTTTTTTCCAGAGAAATACGATGCATTGTTCCTCAAGTTTAAGTTGAGCCTTGCCCCAACAATGGATGAAGCCAAAGATAAGCATATCACTTTACTCAAGCTGGGCATTTCACACTTTTTACTTTCCTTTTTCTTACCCTACTGTTGCTCCATTTCAGAGCTTTTATGTTCATTTATTGAAATATTCTCTTTCTAATTGCCCCTTTTAATCATTCAAGCAAACCCAGCCACACGTGAAAGATATTACCGTGGTCTAGTCTCTGTAGCTTAACCCTTTGAACTCTAGCTATTTTTAACCTTTCATAAATAATATATATGCCAGACTGGGTCCAAGGATAAACTACAGTACGAACCAGCTGGTGGCTGGGAATAAAACAAGCCCTAGAAAACAGAGGCACGAAATATATGCACTTATTGGTTATCCCTGAAAATGGGACATGGAGTATATGCACGTTATTTACTATGTATTTTTCATATCTCTTTGAACTCTATGTGTTTATAAATTATAATAATAATAAAAAGATTGGAAAAAAAAAGAGTATATGCACTTGTTGGTAATCTCTGAAAACATGAACAGAGTCCGTCCAAAGTGTTAAAATCAACTTGTTTTTTTTCTCCCATTCCTAATTCTGATAGAGTCTACAACCTTAATATTAACTTTGTTTCCTCTTCCACAGTTACTTCCTAACCTTTTAAATGTTTCCAGCTTTCTCTCTCTGTAGTTTTATCCTAAAAGGAATACATCAGTGACAACAACCTCTCTCTCAACATCAATAAAATGAAAGAGATGTTCACTGACTTCTGGAGACAGGGCAGTGTCCACTCACCTGTCCATATAAATGGCGTTGAAGCCTAAAGAGTAAAGAGCTTCAAGTTCTTTGGATTAAATATTTCCAGTGACCTCATCTAGGACAAGCACATTGATGTGGTTGCTAATAAAGCACAGCAATAACAGTTTTTCTTAGAAGTCATACCCCCTCTAGACCCTCAACAACTTCTACAGGTGCACCATCGAATGCATACTTGATGGGTGTATCACAGTAAGCTATGCTCAGAATCAGTAGCTGGAGAAGGTAATGAATGCAGCTCAGAACATAACTCAAATTTCCCTTCCCTCCATGCACTCCATCTACATCTTCCACTGCTGAGGCCTAGGAAAGACTGGCCAGGCCTAGGAAAGACTGTCAACATACTGAAGGATCCAGTAGGACCCAGGCACACTCCCTTCTCCTTCCTTCCACCAGGTAGAAGGCTGGATTGTGAAACCACATGCAATAGCCTAAAAGACAGTTTCTGTCCAGAAATCATCAGGCTCCTGAATGAACCCCACAGCAGCATTATCATGTCACCCTTGTTTGGTGTTAATTCAAAGTTCAAATTTATTGTCATTATAAATGAAATCACATACAATTCTGGGATTCTTTTTCCTGTGGGCCAAGTGGGTCAAATGGCCTGTTACCATGCTGTCCGTCTAAATTTAAAAAAAATTAAATATAACTAATTGACAGTATAAATACAGAAAATTAAATATTCAGAAATGAATAATGAGCAAAGTAAGAGTCGCTGATTGTTGTTTAGGAGTCTGATGATTCAGTGAAGCATCTATTCCTGGACCGGGTGGTACAAGTCCTATGGCACCTGTACCTTTTTCCTGATGGCAGCAGCAAGAACAGAGCATATCCTGGGTGATGTGGATCCTTAATAATTGCTGCTGTTCTCTGACGGCATCATTCTATGGAGATTTTCTCAATCGTAGGGAGTTTTGCCTGTGAGGTACTGGTCTGTGTCCACCACCTTGAGCAGGAGTCATTGATGAGAAGTTGTTGTTCATACACCATTCAGCCACGTTTTTAATCTCCCTCCTGATTATGGTGGCATTGTCAGCAAATTTGCACAAGATGTTGCTGTCGTACTGAGTCACACAGTCATCGATGTAAAACGAGCAGAGGGGCAAAGAATGCACCGGTACTAATGGAAGTTGTGGAAGAAATTTTCTTAATAATCCTCATTAATTGGGATCAGGATATGAAGAAACGCAGGGTTTAATTAAACAGTGGGAATATTGAGGCCCAGGTTTTGTAGTTTGCTGATCAGTTTTGAGGGGATGATGGTGCTGAATGCCAAACTGTAGCAGATAAAGAGCATCCCAATATATGGACCTTTGCTCTCTAAGTGTTCCAGGCTTTTGTATAAAGCCAGTGAGATGACATTTGCTGCAGACCTATTACCGGTAGACAAATTGGAACACTGTCTGAGTGGCAAAATGTCACCACTCAAACAGGAGCTGATATATCTCAACACCAGCCTCTCAAAACACTTCATGAGGGTCATTGATCGATAGTAGTTTAGGCACTTATAGCCACCATTATGTCAACCTTCTACAGGAGCTCTATTGCAAGCATTCTGGGCAGCTCCTTCACATTGTGGAATGGTTGCTGCAAAGAAATGGATTGGAGGTCAATACACAGGTCCATAAGAGTGGCAGAGAGGATCACTGGAGTCTCCCTCTGCCCCCATCAACCTTGTCTACCAGGATCGTCATCTGAAGAGGGCACACAAAATCAGTGAGGACCCTTTCCACCCACACACATTTTTCAGCTAGTCCTGTCAGGAAAAAGATACAGGAGTATCAGAGCCAGCGCCACGGGAGGAACAGCTTCTTCCTGTGGGCAGTGAGAATACTGAATGGCCAAAGGGACTGCATTCACTTAACATCCAAGACTCTCACTTGTACAAAATAATATTTATTTACTTTTTTATAGATAAAATGCCTGTCCTGCATATGTATTATTTGTCTGGATGTGTGTAATGAATGGTGGCGTGTCTGCGTGTTTTGCATCGAGAACCAGAGAATATTGTCTTGTTGGGTTGTACTTAATACAATCCAATGATAATAAACTTGACTTGATTCTCTTGGACAACAGGATGATTGAAGCCTGTCTGAAACAGGTGGGTACCACTCTTTGTCAATGAGATGACAAATATAGCTTAAGCCTGTTTTCACAGGCATCCCAGTTAATTGGCCGTGCAGTGTCCTTGCTGTTCCCACTAGGCCACTTTTAACTGGCTACAAACTGCTTTCCCACTGACCACAAGTCATCACTACGGATAGGAGAGTCTATCTTCAACAATAGACCTAGGATACAATTGTCCTTTTTCACTGGTTTGATCGGCACGTCAGCGTCAGCTTATGCTGGGGATGTGAGGAGGGGTCAAGGCCATTAATCCCAGAATAGATTTTGCATGATTTGATGCCGGAATGCTGATTGATTTGCTTTTCAACTGGACCCTTAACCAGTTAATCAATTCCTGGTCCAAGGTTCCAGCAGAAAAGGGGCTAATGAATACACTAGCCAGTTGATCAGCACAGGTTTTCAGTATTCGACCGGGTACTTCATCCAGAATGGATGATTTCCTTGGATTCAGTCTCCTGAAGGCATCCCGCATGCCAGCTTCAGATACTGACAGAACAGGATCACCAGAGGACGTAGGGGTGTGCAGTGGTTCCTTCCTTGTTCCGGTGTTCAAATCGGGCATTGAAGGCATCGAACTTATCTGCGAGTGGAGTTTTGCTGTCACCTATTGCATCAGATTTGGTTTTCTAGCAGGTTATGTCATTTAGGCCCTACTACAGTTGTCTGGTTATCTTTTGTTGTTTCCATTCTCATCTGGAATCTTCACCTCACCCAGGAAAATGGCTTTATGTAGGCCATACCTGCACCTTGTGTGCTCTTCTGGATCTCTGGACTTAAATATCTTTGATATGGCTCTCAGCAGATTCCAGATTTCATTGTTCATCCAGGGCTTCTGGTTGGGGAAAACACAGAACAATTTGGAGGGGACAACACTCTTCCACAGCTGTTCTAATAAAATCTGTTATGGCCCTGGTGAAATCATTCAAAGGCTCAAATGAGTTCTTGAACAATACCCAATCCACTGACTCAAGGCAATCATTCTTCAGCAGCTCCCCCCACCGCAACTGCAACCACCTTCTGCTTGCTTTTTATCTCTGAAACCTCTCTTGGAAGGCTCTTTCTGTATGCAGGAATTTACCTTCACTGTAAATTGTGCTCTTCTACAGCTGTAAGAATAACCTTTAGTCTGCTCACAGAAGCACCCTCCTCACTGTACTAGATATATTTTCTGACAAATAAACTTAAACTATTAAGACAAAGAACCTATGTGGTTTCTGGATCTCCCAACACAAAGCTGCAGTCTGTCTGGGTTGGCATCAGAACATCGAGCACCATCACACTAAGCATCTTAGGGTGCTCAGCCTGCTCTTGTCCATGCTAGTGACCCACAACTGCATCTCACAGTCATCAATTTTGTAGAAAGCCTCATCAGCAGCAACAATAAGTCGAAATACAGAGAAAGGTGGAAAATCTCAGAAAAGTCTCAACGTGGACAAGACAACGGAGATGATTGTGGACTTGAGGAATACAGGGGATGACCACCCTCCATTACACATTAATAGCTCAGTCGTGGAGGGCATCAAGTTCCTCGGAGTCCACTTAAGAAGCAACCAATCCTGGACACATAACATCTCCTCGCTCATCAGGAAGGCACAACTGCAAATGCACTTTCTTAGAAGGCTGAGATGGGCAAGGGTTCCTGCCTCCATTCTGTCTACAGGAGATCTACGCAAAGCATCCTGCCTGGCTGCTTCACAGAAGAACAATGGATCAGAGGTCAATCCACAGGTCTAGAAAAGTGGCAGAGAAGATCACTGGGGTCTCCCTCCCCACCTCCATTGATGTGATTTCCCAGGATCATTGTTTAAAGAGGGAAAAAGATTTAGAAATATCAGATCCAGAATCACAAGGCTGAAGAATAGCTTCTTCACATGGGCAGTGAGATGTTGAATAATTTCTAAAACAACTCTCTCTGACCATCCTAATTATTAATAACATTTATTTTAATACATGTACTGCGTATATGTATCATTTGTCTGTATGTGTGTTATGTTTATATGCATATTTTGCACTGTGGGCCAGAGAATGTGGTTTCATCAGATTGTACAATCAGATGATAAATACACTTGAACTTGAGGATTGTTATCAGACACTAAACTGTTTTCACCTTAATCCATTAATTACATGATCTAATATTTCATTCAAATTATTAAAATCACAGCAAATACAATGAATGATTTAAAAAAGCATGGCTGAATTGACATCATCATGAGACCATTAAAAACATTTGGGAGCAAGATCAATCCATTTGACACTGATTTGACTTTCAACAAGAAAGGCTAATTTTTAACAATTTTCCTGCACAATATATCCTTTGATTGATCTATTTTGAACGAACTCAATGGTGAAGCTGACCCCCCCACCGCATCTGGAGATAAAGATTTTCCACCTTCTTGGTAAAGAAATTTCTCCTCATCTAGGCTCTAAATGGCCTACTGCTTATTCAGAGACTGTAACTCCTTATTCTCAACTACCCAACCAAGGGAAACAATTCCCTAAATCTAATACCTGTATGAATTTTTTAAAGTTTCAATGAGATCTCCAGTCATCCAGTGGTGGCATGAAACATAGCCATCTAATGAGGCACAACCAATATCAAAAATGGAATTAATTAAGTACTTTATTGCCGTTGCGTCAATACCAGGTTATTTTCCGAGCACCACACTGACAGACTGTGGACTTTGTCCCTATAGGCTGACTTGTCCCCCTTGAAATCCCAAATTTTATGATGGTATTAGAGCAGGGGTGTCAAACTCAAATTCACAGAGGGCCAAAATTAAAAACTTGGACTAAGTCGTGGGCCAAACTAAATATTTATTGAAAATTTTCAACAACATCTGCATGTTTTCTCTTCTTTCAACATATGTAATGTTAAACTTATTCTTATTAAAATAAATGTTTAATAATAGTTTTGGTTAAACTCTTTCCAGAAGAAGCATTAAGAAATGAGAAATAAAATATTCAATAAATAATATTTCTCTATAGCCTTTAAGCTCCTTTTAAATGTTTTTTTTTCACAAGCCAACAAGTCAAAAAAATAACTTGCTTCAATGAAAATCCAATCTTTCAACTATGAACAGTCTAAAGTTGACCAAAGAAAATATGAATCCAAGCTTAGCTTGCTACACTGTGATTTACTCTGATGCACCTGGGTCTAAACCAGATACTTGCATCCCTGTCTTGAAAGGTCCTGTTTTCTGTCTTTCGTTTGGCCATTTTTCCTAAGGGGTTTATTACATGTGAGTGAGGCGACAGGTCGCAGATGCTAATGAACGTAAACAGAGGAGGTGGGGGAGATTAGCGGGCTGACGGGCCGGCGCCAACGCATTTGCAAAGCATTCTGGGATTTGTAGTATTAGCTGTGCATGCGCTATACTGGCGCGGGGGCCAGATCTAATACATATTTGATATGATCTTGCGGGCCAAATATAATTATATCACGGGCCAAATTTGGCCCGCAGGCCTGAGTTTGACATGTGTGTATTAGAGGAATACTCAAAGACAGTCAGAGGTAAAAAGATAACACAACATTGGGCTCAACACACAGCCCCGTGAGAGTAGGGGAATAATGAGTGCCTATTTTTATAGTGTGGGAACGTTTGTTAAAAAGTCCTTGATCCATAGACAAATTGTTCTGAAAAATCCTGTCATTTTTACCAACCTGTCTGTCTAGAATAACAGTATTAAAAGCAGAACTAAAGTCTATAAAAAGCAACCTCACATTAGCATCCCTGTTGTTCCAAGTGGGCCAATACTAAGTGAAGAACAGTGGCAATAGCATCCACAGTCAATCGCCCTGTAAGCAAACGGGTGTGGATTGAAGGTGGATGGGAGATTGGCTTTAATGTGCTGCAAAAACAGCCTCTCGAAGCACATTAAAACCATTAATAATAAAGCACAAGCAGATTGACATCGTTCACCCCCTTTCTCTTAGGTCATGTTGTGAGACAGTGACCTATTCTTTGCACTATCATTGCTTGACTATCTAGAGGTCATCTGCTGCATCGTTTAAAATATAGGATTCCAAGCAACAATAATCAAACATGAAAATAAAAACATGGTATTGTAAAATCGCTCACGAGGCCAACAAACGATTTTTTTTTCAGATCTGCAGTTTTGTCTTAGAAAGTGAAACTAGCCTCATGTTCATATTAGACCTGAGGTTCACAAATGCTCATTCTCACATGAAAACGGGGACGGGGTTAATTAAACTGTGACATACGACCAACTTCGGCACACACAAAAAAATTCTTCACGGGCAATCATCCAAAGGCCACCTAAAATCACACCTTAAGGCAGGTTGGTAAAAGAGGTACACTTAAAAGAGCAAATTTGCAATTGTAGAGACTTGCATAACTTCCGAGTTTAGAGTTTGCATTTTTCTCTGGCGCACCCGCATTCTCAGACACAATAATCACATAGCAGAATATAGAGGCATCTTCATCCTCCAACAACATTGAAAAGAAGGGAAACCCCAGAGTCGGTCAGACCCTCTCTCTCTCACACATATACCTGTCCATTGAGGGAGAGAATGTAACCACGGAGACATCGCGCACTAAACTCCCAGAGGGTTCTCTTTAGCTCTCGGTGCCCAAAACATTTCGCTTTCCATCTCACCCGTGCACATCAGGCCAACCACACGCCGAACAAGTAATAGTAAAGAGCTTTGTTCACTCGGGCCCGAAACGAGCTCGGCCTCCCAGACGCTTTGTTTGCCCCCTCCCTCCTCCCCTCTCTCTTTCTCGTTCCAAGAGCCACCTCGGTACGTGAGTGAGCCCTCCAGGGACGATCCGCCCGAGTGGCCTCCTCCAAAAACACGCCGTGAATGCCTGAGGTCGGGAGCTCTGCATGGCGCCTACCTGTAGAGCTGGGAATCGGACTGGTACGTTTCAGTGTCCCGGTACCGGAGCCTGGTCCGGGATCGACCCGAGCTCCTGCTGGTTACTGCCGGCGCCGCCCCCTCTCTGATGCTTCCTCGTTTTTGTTCCTCTCCCCTCCCGCTTTTCCCTGCACCCGATGACCACTGCCCTTCGTCCCGCTCTCGGCCACTGCTCGCTTTTTTTTTCTCTCTCCCTCCGTGACAACCAGGCTCGCTGTTCTCAGAACTCCCGCCTCTTGCCTCGTCAGATTGGTTCGATGACATCACATCAGACGGGTCACCTGATTGCCTATTGGTGAAAAGATGTGTCGGTCATTGTGCGACGCCGTTCCGATAGTTTCCGGTCTGCCGTTTGTTTAAAGGCAAACGAGGAAGTGAGGGTTAAAAAGTGGGATGAGTATGAGCTGGATGGTGGGTTTTATGTTGTCAAATCGCTGTTTGTTTTTAGTGTATTGCTTTGATACTTAAGATGTCAATAAAGCGTTTTTTTTTATAGAGGCGCACATAAAAATGAACCTAGATTGCGATTGGCATTCAGATAGTGGAGGTTGTTTTGATCCAACGCATTTTCGTTCTCCTTGAGTTTCTGGAGACTCACTTTGTTTAGGGGAGGGGGGGGCCCGTCCACGAAGTATTTCCGGTACAACGATTCTAATATTTCCGGGTTCACAATCTTCAGAGGGACAAGTGTCCCGAACGCATTGAGGGGGCAGTTAATGGCGCGAGTTTCGTCTGAGGTGGAGCACCCCTTGGGCGGGGAGGAAGAGGAGCCCGGGCCCAGACTCGGCTCCGTCCAGGTATTCCCTTCACAGTGATTTGCTGTCGGCACATCGAGGTGGGGGGGAGGGGAGGGGGAGTCAGTTCGTTGGGAGGCTGGTTCCAGGCACAAGGGGTCAGGGCCGTGTTCTCTGTAAAGGACCCGTGAATCTGTGGTCTCCGTTTTTTTTTCGTGATGTTTTCTCTCAGAAACAGTGAGTTTGCAGAGATGCCAGGGGCTTTGTTCGTCTCCGAGCCTTTACTGTTCTCGGCATTTGTCGTACTCAAAACATCCGAGTGTTTCTATCCAAACTGGTTGCGATTCGTCCTACAAGTGACTCCCCCTCTCTTTACCCCTACGCCATATGCGCACCTTGTTGCATAACGTGTCCTCTTTCAAACGTTTTGGTCTGTACCTCTTTGTTCCCGTATTCAGCGTCAATATTTACTGACATTTACAGCGTCAATTCTACTGACATGACAATAAATTAATTCTTGGCAGTGGGTTAACGACCCTTTTGGAGACTAAAGACTGGCTCAGGGAGTTAAAACTGGAGGTCACAGCCAGTTCAAATTTTTTTTATCGTCACGTGTGCAAGGTCGAGTGAATATCTGGCTTGTATCCTCTCCGTGCAAGTCAACCTACACTTAAACATTGCAGGTAGGGCAATAATATAATGAAAGGGTGGGGTATCGTGTAAATGGGACAATGTGCAAGATATCCAGAATATGATGCAACGTTTCTTTTACCAATGAGAGGCAAAGAATGCAAAGTACAATTTGAAATTAATAATTCAATTTGATGGTCTGCATTAGCCACATAGTGAAAAATACAGTTTTACTCATCAAGCCCCAATTCAAAATGAGATTGTGCATTCCATTGCATAGACTTGTCAGTTAATTATTGTAGATCATATTGAACTGGGCCTTTGTAGAATTCGTTTAAAGTGCAGTATAAGTCTATTTTCATAGTCAGAAAACAATGCTTTGTCTGGAAATGGGAATAATTTCCAAGGACAATGGTTTCAAAGTTAAATTGTTCCTTTACCGTGTACATAAGGTCATGATGAGAGATGACTCCCAAGAGGTGGAGCATGATTACTAGTTTCCAAGGTCTCCTTAAGGATCTTTTGTACTTGGGAATGACTGAGCTCTGCTTTTTGAACTGCACTTGAGCAAGTTATCTGCATACTGCAACTCTTTCTGGAATGGAGCTTCCAGAGTTTGAAACACATTAACTTTACTCCTGTGAGATTCTTAATGGAGATAGTTTTTAATGAGTAATCAGGAGACTGTTGGAATTATGACAGATCCTTTAAACTAGTGGTTCTCAACCTTTTCCATTCTCATACCACTAAGTATTTCCTATGCCATACCTAGGTGCTCTGTGATTGCTTAAGGTGGTATGTGGGTGGAAATAAAAAGTTTAAAAACCACTGTTTTAATCATATTTAATTGTCTCGTTATGTGCTTGGTAATAGGCCAATGACAATTTTTCTCAAGCAAAATATTTCACTAACAATTGGGTCTAGAGCAGTGATTCTCCACCTTCCCACTCACATATCACCTTAAGCAATCCCTTACTAATTAAAGTAAAGCCCCCAGAAAGAGGTTCAATGTTGGAAACTTGCAGTCAGACAAAGTGAGAGGAAACTTCCAGGCAAACCTCAAAGCAAAGCTCGAGGATGCAATCCGCCGAACGGACTCGTCCCCTGAAACCGTCTGGGATCAGCCGAAGACGCCATACTGCAATCCACTGAAGAGGTACTGGGCTTCTCCTCCAGGAAAAACAAGGACTGGTTTGACGAAAACAACCAGGAAATCCAGGAGCTGCTGGCAAAGAAGCGAGCTGCCCACCAGGCTCATCTTGCAAAGTCGTCCTGGCCAGAGAAGAAACGAGCCTTCCGTCGTGCATGCAGCCATCTTCAGCGCAAACTCTGGGAGATCCAAAATGAGTGGTGGACTAGCCTAGCCAAACGAACCCAGCTCAGCGCAGACATTGGCGACTTCAGGGGTTTTTACGAGGCTCTAAAGGCTGTGTACGGACCCTCACCCCAAGTCCAAAGCCCGCTGCGCAGCTCAGACGGCAAAGTCCTCCTCAGCGACAAGATCTCCATCCTCAACCGATGGTCAGAACACTTCCAATCTCTTTTCAGTGCCAACCGCTCAGTCTAATTACAGAGCACCAATGGCCTAGGGAATACTTAAAGTGTATGAATGGAAAGAAAAAGGTTGAGAAACCCTGCTTTAAACAGTCAAAAATTCCATCATGTGCAGAAAAATGTGGGACTGTTTGTACATGACACAAAATTTTCATTCAGGTGCAGCAATTAATCAAGAATGCAAATAGAATGTTGGCCTTCATTGCCAGAGGGATTGAATTTAACAGAAAAAAATATGTGCAACTGGACAGGGTATTATTGAAATGATACCTGGAATATTGTGTGCAATTCTGATCTCCCTGCTTAAGAAAATGGACACTGGCTTTGGTGGTGGTGCAGATGAAGTTGGTTCACCAGATTAATTCCAGAAATAAGGAGATTAGCTTATGAGAAGAAAATTGAATAGCCTGTGACTACACTGATAAAAGTTCAGGAGCAGGAGATCTTGTGGAGATGTACAAAATAATGAAGAGGGTGTGAAGGGATGGAAGAGGTGCACAAAAGGAAAAGAACATAGGTGCAGGTTATCTTTGAAAATCAATGTTCATGTGGCTCCTTTTAAGGCAGAGCTGCAAAGGAAAACACTGCCTCGCGTTGTAATCAGCATAGAACTGTTTTAATATTTTTTTAAAGACCACTTTTAAGTCAATTCTGGTTTGTCTGTTCCAAAACTGGAAGTGACATGATGCTCTTGATGTGTTTCTCGAGCTGGAGGGGGTCTAGTGTCATCTCAGCGTGGGCCCCCGGGACATGGTCGGCCGGCATTACAGGGACGATTCAAACGTGAAGCCTTGCCCCACCCCCCAGCTGCTACTACAGTATTCCCCTCCCCCCAGAATAATCCCCCGGTACAATAGTCTGAGTCTTAGGCTTTTTTGGAGGGGCAACCATGGTGATGTGGTGGTGGAAACAGCACTAGCTCGGCAGTATCCACGTTGGCTGGTTCAAGCCGGTCCCTTGTATATAGTTCGCGTTTCCCCTCAATGTCCACAGTAGTGTGAACTTTTTTTTTAGCACTTTGTATAGCCCGATGTAGGGATGCTGTAGCTATGACCCGTGTTGGGAGGCTGACAAACACAAAAGGCGCAGAGTCGAGATCTGCTGGGACGTGAAGAGAAATTGAAATGATAAGTTCAAAATAGATGTTCTGTTCTATAATCTCACAACGTCACATTTCCCTTTTTTCTGTCACTTTTCTGCTTTCTGCACACTCTTCATGACTTCCTGGTCTACTCTCCACACCTCTCCCTGTCCCCTAAAGCTGTAGTAAATACCACACTAGGTCATTCACCATCTCTCTCACCACTCTCCACGAAGTGAAACAGCCCTTCCAGATGAAACAGGCACTTACAATCTGGCCTTCTCTGCATGAACAAGACTAAACATAAATGAGGAAATGATTTGGCTGGCCATCTTGGTGAATTTTAATTCCTACTCCTATTTGAACACTTAGCCATCTTGTCTGCCTTCTCCACTGTCATAGAACACACCACAAAAGAACAACACCTCAAATTTCACTTGTTTGGGTAAACCGCTCTCCCCCCACCGCCCCCAAGCCTAATGTTTCGAAAACTGAGGACCTCGGTCAGGCAGCATCTGTGGAAATCAATTAATACTTGATGTTTCAGGCTGAAAATCTTTCATCAGAAATATCAAGAATTGGTTGGATGCCTGAATTAAAAAGGTTGGGGGCAGGGGGAGATGGAGAGCATTGGCTGGCAGGTAATAGGTGAATACAGATGGGGGGGGGGGGGGGGGGGGGGGAGAGAGAAAAGAATGGAGCTTAAAGTGATGGGAAAGAGGTAAAAGGCTGATGGAAAGCAGCATGGTTTGGGTGACAGAAAGGTATGGAGGTTTGGGAAAGGGAAAATGAAGAAGGGATAAGGATGAAAAGAATAGGGAAAGCAGGGAGGGTGGTATAGGATAAGCATGGTATAGGATGAGCAGACTCCTGAAATTGATATTGATGCTGCCTGGTTGAAGACTGCCAAGATAGAATATAAGGTGCGATTCCTTCAATTTATGCATGGCTTCAACCTGCTGGTACATGAGGCCATGGACAGACAGATGGATCAATGTGGAAATGAGAAGTGGAATTAAACCAGCTTCTGTTGATGGATGTGCTCGTCCAGGCAGTGGAGACCCAGACCCTCACAGAAACCATTTCAACTGCTATAATTACAGTGCTACCGAAGAAAGGTAAAGGCCCACTAAAAACCTCAATCATGCAGACCAATATCACGCCTGAATGCAGATTATAAAATTCTAGCAAAGGCACAAGCCAATAGATTGGGTGAGTATTTACCAAAATTAATACATCCAGATCAGGTGGGATTTGTTTAAAAACTTAATCATAAGCCACAGCCAAGATTATAACTAATAACCAAATGTCATCTATTTTCCCCAAAACTCAGCAGCAATAGAAATTCACCAAGACAAATGGTTACTTAAACAAAAGTTGCTTTCAACATGAAAACAGGATCAAACTTTAACTTATTACTGTTAATTTAACTTAACCTAACTTAACCCTCTTCTAATTCTAAGCGCACATGCATATAATATGTAAGTTCAGAAAAGTTCTTTGATCTAACTCTTCCAAGTTCACTGGATGCAGGCAATTCTTGTACTGTTCACAGAATTTAACATTTATGGATTTCACCAGGCTTTGATGCTTGAAAAGCAGGAAGGTTCTTGTCAGTTTTCAGAGAGAGATTTGTTGCTTGTTGGACACCCACAACTGATTCCTTCTGATCAGCTACTTCAGTGTCTTGCTGAAGAAACTTGGCCCATCAGGGTTTTCCAGATGAAAACCCCTTTCTTTCAGGTCACCACAGTTCCTTTTTGTTACCCTTACTTAAAGTTAAACATTATGCAGCCAGTCCTCTCCTCTTATATGGACCACAAGGGCTTTGATCAGGCTGAACGAAGAACTTACAACCTGTCTTCAAAATGGGGTTTTTCCACAAGCTTCCCAGATTGTCATGTTCCAGTCCCAGTTGCTACTGCTGAACTGAAGCACTATAGAAATCTCTCTCTCAGAGAAAACCACATGACCCTCTTAGAACAGTGTTACGAGTCCAGAGGACCCCAAAACCCAGCAGCAATAGATATTCAGCAACACAAATGGTTGTGTGAAAACAGAATGAAAACCGAATCACACTTTAACTTATCACTATCGACTTAACTAACCTAACTTAACCCCCTTCTAATTCTAAGTGCACTTCTCATTCCTCCAAGTTCACTGGTTGCAGGCAATTCTTATACTGTGCACAGAATTTAACATTTATAAAGTTCACCAGGCTTTGGTGCTTGAAAGGTAAATGGTTACCGCTCAGGAAGTTTCTTGTCAGTTTAGAGAGAGATTTCTTGTTTCAGGCCATCCACAACTGATTTACTTCCATTAGCCGCTCCAGTGTCTTGCTGACAAAATGTGCCCCCTTCTGGGTTCTCCAGATGATAATATTTTTCTTTCAGGTCACCTCAGAGTGCCTTTTTGTTTCTCTTATTCCAAGTGAAACATTAGTCAGCCAGTCCTCTCCTCTTGCATGAACCACAAGGACTTTGACCAGGCTGAACAAAGTTCTTACAAACCTGTCTTCGAAATGGGGCTTGCCAGCTTGTCCTGTTCCAGTCCCCACTGCTGTTGCTGACTGTAACACTGTAGAAGTGATCTCTGTCTCGCTCTCTCACACAGAGAAAGCCTGCTTGCAAAACCACATGACCCTCTTAGAACAGCAAGTTCTCCTTCAGACTGTCTGCAGCTCCAACAAGCTCTTTCATCTGTTGCCTTTTTGTAAACAAGTGAAGTCTCTTGGGCACTCTCCAAAGCTCTTGCAAAAGCTGTGCAGCCGATATGTGTAGCATTAGCAGAGCTCCAGTATTTTAAATAAGATCTGTTTTAAAGTGTTTGTATGTGACCTACTCTAACAAACCTTTCCCCAATTTTTCCGCCAAAAACATATCTATATACTCTGTCACAACAGCCAACTGCACTCAAGCAGACTGCGGCTCCGGACCTAATCTTCTGAGTTTGTTCATCTGTTGCTTTCCAAAACAATAATCCATTACTTTACAGCATGTCCAATTAACACCTACTTGTGAAGTCCTTACAGGCATCCTTCAAAGTTTTTGCAAAAGCACCCAGAGCCTGGACTGTCTGGTTTGAACAGAGCTCTGGCATTTTCAATGAGGTCTGTTTTGAAGTCTTTGTATGTGACCTACACTAAAAAACCTGCCACAGTTTATCTCCTTTAAAACATAGTTGCGGAGGAGCTAGTGGAGTTGCTCAAATGAACCAGTACGGACTTGAAGGGCCGACATGGCCTGTTTCCGTGCTGTAAACGGTTATATGGTTATATCTTCTTTGGCTTGGCTTCGCGGACGAAGATTTATGGAGGGGTAATGTCCATGTCAGCTGCAGGCTCGTTTGTGGCTGACAAGTCCGATGCGGGACAGGCAGACATGGTTGCAAGGGAAAATTGGTTGGTTGGGGATGGGTGTTGGGTTTTTCCTCCTTTGTCTTTTGTCAGTGAGGTGGGCTCTGCGGTCTTCTTCAAAGGAGGTTGCTGCCCGCCGAACTGAGGCGCCAAGATCCACGGTTTGAGGCGAGATCAGCCCACTGGCAGGCACCAAGAGATTTCTTTAGGCAGTCCTTGTACCTCTTCTTTGGTGCACCTCTGTCACGGTGGCCAGTGGAGAGCTCGCCATATAACACGATCTTGGGAAGGCGATGGTCCTCCATTCTGGAGACATGACCTACCCAGCGCAGTTGGATCTTCAGCAGCGTGGATTCGATGCTGTCGGCCTCTGCCATCTCGAGTACTTCGATGTTAGGGATGAAGTCACTCCAATGAATGTTGAGGATGGAGCGGAGACAACGCTGGTGGAAGCGTTCTAGGAGCCGTAGATGATGCCGGTAGAGGACCCATGATTCGGAGCTGAACAAGAGTGTGGGTATGACAACGGCTCTGTACACGCTAATCTTTGTGATGTTTTTCAGTTGGTTGTTTTTCCAGACTCTTTTGTGTAGTCTTCCAAAGGCACTATTTGCCTTGGCGAGTCTGTTGTCTATCTCGTTGTCGATCCTTGCATCCGATGAAATGGTGCAGCCGAGATAGGTAAACTGATTGACCGTTTTGAGTTTTGTGTGCCCGATGGAGATGTGGGGGGGCTGGTAGTCATGGTGGGAAGCTGGCTGATGGAAGACCTCAATTTTATTCAAGCTGACTTCCAGGCCAAACGTTTTGGGAGTTTCCACAAAACAGGACGTCAAGCGCTGAAGACCTGGCTCTGAATGGCTCTGAATGAAATAGTGTGTCCCCTATCTCCAGCATTATTCATACTAGCTATTAAACCTCTGGTGGAGATTATAAGAAGAGATCTGGATTTTAAAGCTTCAAAGTTGGACAGGAAGAACATAAAATTAGTATCTTTGCTGATGATGTATATATTTCTGCCCCAGCTGAAAGAATATTAGAAAAATATGGAAGAATGTTGGGATATAAAATAAATATGGATAAAAATGAGTTAATGCCATTGCAGAATTTTGATTATGAAAGATTTGTAGTAGATTTAAATGGAAGAAAGATGGAATTAAATACTTGGGAATAATGACAGATCATAATTTACAGAATTTATATAGGCTTAATTATACCCCTCTATTAGAAAAAATAGAAAAAAAGTTTTACAGAAATGGGAAGTTCTGTTGATTACATTAATAGGAAGAGTAAATTGTATAAAAATGAAGACCACATATCTCTTTCAATTATTGCCTATTGCACTAACTAACATTTTTTTTTAATTATTGCATAATTATATAAGACCATTCCTATGGAATAACAAAATACCAAGAATTGCACTGGAAAAGTTGGCATGGGACTATAAATTGAGAAGACTTTGGGGGGTGGGGGAGTCCCCCTTTGTACATTCGAATGGGATTGCATTTGATAAAAGAGGAGACAATGAAGGACATAAATAAAGTGGAATGTTAAATTAATAAAAAAAACTAGATAATCCTATATTAATACACATGGTTAGAATATGGCAAGAAATTAATGTATTGGGGGGGGGGTGAATGAAGTGGGTATATCACTGAGGATACCATGATGTAAAAATGTACTACGACCTATGAATCTGGGTAACAAAATATTGAATTCATGATATGACAAAGGAATAAGATATGTTGATTGTTATATGGAAGGATTTCTTTGCATCTTTTGAACAATTAAGAAATAAGTATGGAGTAGCTATGGGATATTTTAATTTCTTCAGTCAAGGTCATTAAGAGAAAGAGGGAGACCAAACTTGGCCCCACCTGAAATTAGTGAGATGGAGCAAACGATTTGGCTGGGGAATACACCTAAATTTGTATCAAAGATGTACTTGGCTCTCCAAAATTAAAAGTGCAAAACCAGGTTTACAGAGATCAACGATCAGATTTAGGAGTTGCGATAATGGAAAGATGCTAGTCTGATTGGTATTTGGATAGCATGACATTAATTATAAATGTAAAATATGGATTCATACAATCAAAATTTCTTCACTAATTGTACCTCACACCACAGAAATTGCATAAATCAAAATCAAAAATATTGCGCATAAATTTTAAAAAATGTTCTGATGTAAATTGAGGACCATTATCCATAACTAATTCACGAGGCAATCTGTAAGTGGCAAAGATGGTTCGTAGATAGTCAATCGTGGGATCTGCTTTGGTATTTTTCAGCTGTGAAACTTCTGGCCATTTGGAGTGTATATCCACAGCTATTAGGAAAGTCTCACCCATGAATGGTCCAGAGAAGTCTACATGAATCCAATGCCAGGGTTTGGATGGCCATTTCCATGGGTTAGCTTTGGCTTGCGGCATTTTTTGGCTGCATTGACTGACGTACTTTGCATTCTCTTACTGTTGTTTCAATGTCTCTGACTATGGAGGGCCACCAGCATCCGGGCCAGTGGCTTTATTCATACCATTCCCAGATGGTTGTGGTGTAGTTCTGATAACATGGTAATTTGCCATTTGGCTGGAATAATTGTACAGGTACCCCATAGTAAACATCCTTCTTCGACTGATAGTTCATGGTGGCATGTGGTAAGGTTTTAGATCTTCTGGAATGACTTCAGATTTGGGCCACCTATTAAGGGTGAAGTATGGGATCTTAATTAAAGTTGTCTCTTTCCAGGTTTCCTTTGCGATCATCTGGGCTGTAATTGGCAGTTGTTGAAGTTGTTCTTGGTTGATAGCTGCTATCTCTGCTTTCCATTTAATAATTTCTTCTCGTTGTTCTTTCTCGGGTAGCGGAATGCGTTATAAGGCATCTGCATGGCTGTTGAATGTTCCTGGTTTGTTTTATATCATAGTTGTATGCCGCTAGTAGCATGGCCCATCTTTGAATTCTGGCTGCAGCTAATACTGCTATACCTTTGTGTGGCCCCAGGATTAAACGAAGAGGCTTGTTAACCATATAACAATTACAGCACAGAAACAGGCCAATTTGACCTTCTAGTCCGCACTGATCCAAGTACTCTCCTCTAATCCCACTTACCAGCACTCTGCCCATATCCCTCCATCTCCCTCCCATCCATATACTTATCCAACTCTTTCTTAAATGACAAAATTGACCCTGCCTCCACCACCTTTCCTGGAAGCCCATTCCACACAGTAACCACTCTCTGACTAAAGAAGTTCCCCCTCATGTTACTCCTAAACCTTTGCCCGTCAACTCTCAACCCATGACCTCTTGTATCCATCTCTCCTACTCTCAAGGGGAAAAGCCTTTCCACATCAACTCTATCTATCCCTCTCATTATCTTAAACACCTCTATCAAAATCCCCTCTCAGCCTTCTACGTTCCAAGGAATAAAGACCTAATTTGCTTAATCTTTCCTTGTATTCCAGATGCTGAAATCCAGGCAACATTTTTGTAAATCTTCTCTGCACTCTCTCTATCTTGTTAATATCCTTCCTATAAATCGGTAACCAGAACTGCACACAGTACTCTAAATTTGGCCTCGCCAATGCCTTGTATAGTTTCATCATTACTTCCCAAGTCCTATATTCTATGCACTGATTTATATAGGCAAGCATACTAAAGGACTTCTTCACCACCCTATCTACATGCGCTCCTACCTTCAGGGAACAATGCACCGTTATTCCTAGATCTTTCTGCTCCACTGCATTCTTCAGTGCCCTCCCATTTACCACATATGTCTTGCTTTGATTATTCTTTCCAAAATGAAGCACCTCACACTGATCAGCATTAAACTCCATCTGCCATCTTTCTGCCCACTCCTCTAAGCAGTTTAAATCCCTCTGCAATCTTTGAAAACCCTCTTCATCATCCACAATTCCCCCTATTTTAGTATCATCTGCATATTTACTAATCCAATTTACCACCCCATCCTCCAGATCGTTAATATATATTGCAAACAGCAACGGTCCCAATACTGAACCCTGAGGTACACCGCTTGTCACCGGCCTCCATCCTGACAAACAATTATCATCTACTACTCTCTGGCACCTTCCTTCCAGCCACTGTTGAATCCATTTGACTATCTCCAAATTAATATCCAAGAACTTAGCTTTCCTAATTAACTTCCCATGGGGAACCTTATCGACGGCCTTACTGAAGTCCATATAAACAACATCCACTGCTCTACCCTCATCAACATTCCTAGTCACCTCTTCAAAAAATTCAACAAGATTGGTCAAACACGACCTTCCATGCACAAATCTGTGTTGAGTGTCCCTGATCAGACCTGTCCCTCCATATACTCATATATACTATCTCTAAGAATGCTTTCCATCAATTTACCTACCACAGACTCAAATTTACAGGTCAATAATTGCTAGGCTTGCTCCTCGAACCCTTTTTAAACAAAGGAGCCACATGCGTAACACGCCAATTCTCCGGCACTATACCTGTCTCTAATGACATTTGAAAAATCACTGCCAGAGCCTCCGCTATTTCCTCACTAACTTCTCTCAAGGTCCTGGGGAAAATCCTGTCAGGACCTGGAGACTTATCCACCTTTATATATTTCAAAAGCTCCAGTGCTACCTCTTTCTTAATCTTAATCCCCTTTGCTTCCTTTACCCTGCACAGTTCAATATCCTTCTCCACAGTAAATACTGAAGGAAAAGAAAGTGTTCAAGACCTCCCCCATCTCTTTTGACTTTACACACATTTGTCCTTTCTGATTCTCTATTGGTCCAATTTTATCTCTAACTTTCCTTTTGCTATTTACAAATTTGTAGAAACCTTTTGGATTTATTTTTACCCTACTTGCTATAGGCACCTCATACCTTCTTTTAGCTTTTCTAATTTCTTTCTTAAGATTCTTTTTGCATTCAATATAGGACCCAAACATCTTTTTTCCCTGTTTCTTGTATTTATTGTAGTGCTCCCTCTTTTTTTTGAACCAAGTTTCCAATGTTCCCTTGAGAACCATGGCTCTCTCAAACTTAACTCCGTGTACTCACTTTTCAGGACCTCTTCTCTATTCCTCCCTATGTCGTTAGTACCTACATGTACCACAACTTCTGTCTCATCTCCCTCCCCCTTTAGGATGTCCTGGACTCGAGCAGCAACATCCTGGACAGACCCTGGCACCAGGGAGGCAAACCACCATCCAGTTCTCCTTACTCTGTCCACAGAATCCCCTGTCTGTACTCCTGACTATCGAGTCCCCTATGACTATTGCCCTTCTCTTCCTTTCCCTACCCTTCTGAGCCTCAGAGGCCGACCCAGTGCCACAGGCACACCCACTGACGCTTTCCCCAGCTGAGCTGTTTCAACAGAACCCAAAGAGGAGTACCTGTTGTTGAGGGCCACAGCCATAGGGTTCCTCTCTACCACCTTACTATTCCTCTTCCCTTTCCTAACCGTGACCCACCTGTCCTCCTGGGGCCCTGGCGTGACCACCTGGCTGTAACTCTTATCTATGACTACCTCATTCTCCCTGACCAGGAATCAGGGTGAATTTTTTTCTGTAAAGATATTGGTGGAATTTTTTTACACCAAAAATTATTGCCAATCCTTTTATTTTCTAGTTGAGCGTAATTGTGTTCGCTTGTGGTTAATGTTCACGAAGCATACGCTACTGGTTGCTCACCTTTTTCTGTGATTTGAGATAGTACCACTCCTAGTCCCAATGGTGAAGAATCCATGGCTAGTGTAACTTCTTTACTAGGATCATAGTGGATCAGCACCTTATTTATTGACGTTAGTATTTCCTTTTAGTTGATAGACTATGTTTTTAGTTTCTGTGTTCCAATACCATGTTTAATCTTTCTTGAGTAATTGGTTCAGCGGCTGCATTATAGCGTTATAGTGTAGACATTATAGGGATATGTTTTCCCTAGTGATTAACAAGTCCTGGGAAAGACTGTAATTCCGATTTGTTAGTTGGGTATTGGGCCTTGAAAATGGCTTCTGTTCTTACTGGATTCATTCGCACTCCAAAATGTGTTACTGAGGGGCACATGAAGGCACATCCTTTCATAATCGTATATTAGCCTGTAGTCTGGTTAAAACCTTTTCAAGGGTTTGTAAGTGTTCACTGTCGTGTCGGCTCGTAATAATGCTATCATCTAGGTAACACCCAACTGGAAGTCCATGTAGTAATTTCTCGTCAGACTCCTTTGAAATTCAAGGCATTGGTGTAGCTTCTTCATGGTTGCCTCGACGTGCTGGCTCCAGGAGAAGTCTTCTGAAATATGGACTCCCAGGATCTTGAACTCTCCATTTCCAATGCATCAATGCAGAGAGGCGTGTGGTCCTTCGACCTCCCCTTCAATAAATCAACAATTTATCTCCTTGACTTTGGTAATGTTGAGAGCAAGATTGTTATTCTGGCACCACCTGTGTTCTGACTTGTCAATTCCAGTTTTTTTGGCCAACAAATTCGAGTGGCATCATTTGCGAATTTGTAGATTGAGATGGAGCTGAAGTTGGCTACGCAGTAATGAGTGCACAGAGAGGAGTGCAGGGGACAAAGCACTTAGCTTCAGGTGTATCTTTCTTTCTTTGGCTTGGCTTCGCGGACGAAGATTTATGGAGGGGTAATGTCCACGACAGCTGCAGGCTCTTTTGTGGCTGACAAGTCCGATGCGGGACAGGCAGACACGGTTGCAGCGGTTGCAAGGGAAAATTGGTGGGTTGGGTGTTGGGTTTTCCCTCCTTTGTCTTTTGTCAGTGAGGTGGGCTCTGCGGTCTTCTTCAAAGGAGGTTGCTGCCCGCCGAACTGTGAGGCACCAAGATGCACGGTTTGAGGTGATGTCACCCCACTGGCGGTGGTCAATGTGGCAGGCACCAAGAGATTTCTTTAAGCAGTCCTTGTACCTCTTCTTTGGTGCACCTCTGTCTCGGTGGCCAGTGGAGAGCTCGCCATAGAACATGATCTTGGGAAGGCGATGGTCCTCCATTCTGGAGACATGACCTACCCAGCGCAGTTGGATCTTCAGCAGCGTGGATTCGATGCTGTCGGCCTCTGCCATCTCGAGGACTTCGATGTTGGTGAAGTCGCTGTTCAAGATCTCCCCCATCTCTTTTGACTCCACACACATTTGTCCTTTCTGATTCTCTATTGGACCAATTTTATCTCTCACTTTCCTTTTGCTATTTACAAATTTGTAGAAACCTTTTGGATTTATTTTCACCCTACTTGCTATAGGCACCTCATATCTTTTAGCTTTTCTAATTTCTTTCTTAAGATTCTTTTTACATTCAATATAGTGCCCAAGCATCTTTTTTCCCTGTTTCTTATATTTAATAGTCAATGTGGAGGATAATGCTGATCCATACTAATTTGGGTCTGCTGATGAAGTAGTGGATCCAGTTGCAAAGGGACAGAGTTCCAGATCCTTTCAATTTCTCCTATGTTTTGCTGCCATGCTCAAGAATCTTTGACTTTGCTAAATTGACCCTGGCAAGTATCATACCTCTGAAATGTTCCTTCCCTGTCAACTGTAGCTGACGTGTACACTTTGCACTCGTTTTGAATTACTTATAGGCCCTAATTTTGGTTTGAACTAAATCATTCACTTATTTTAAAATTGTTATATTTATCATTGCTCCCTGAAGTGACCCTAAATTACTAAAGCATCACTTTCCCATTCTTGCAGTACTAAATCCGAAGTAGTTTATTCTCTAATTCATTGCCACACAAACGAATAAGGAAAATAATCTCTTCTCCACAGTACATTCACCACTCATTTAGTTTGCATGGAATTTTTCATTCCTTACCTTCGTTATTTTGCAAGTGCATCTCTGCAGGCTCTTTGTTAAATTATATATGTTTATTTGTGCCATTAATTGATGTCTTGTGTTACGTCACAGATCAGCAGCAATGGAAATTCACCAAGGCAGTGTTATATTTTTCTTTTAAAACACTATTTATTTGTAACTACTAATAATATAACACAAACAGTGTCTGTGTGTATTTGATACACCATTACAGCTAAGGCACAATTCTAGAAAGTGATTCCAAAGTTCAGTCTTAGAAATCCATTGTTGAAACACAAACTTTTAAACTGATGCACAGAAGTCATCGCGTAGGAGATAGGAGAGGTTGAGTGACCAGAATGCCGAAAACTCACGAATTCTCGTCGAATTTTTTCCAGAGAAATATCCTTTAGTACGAACGGTTGTCACAACTTCCCTTTTCCTTTGCGTAGGGAAAGGAAACGTGTGACTTCCATGGTGCTTCCAAAACCCAGATACGGGTTGATTAAAATGTCATTTCCTTTGGTCACGGTGGGGTTTAAAAATTCCCCTAACGGAGAATCAGCCAAATTGTCCATAATCACGCAGTCATGAGATAGCTACTGGTCAATCATGTGCTCTTCCTTCAGTGTTCCACACAGAACTCTCTCGCTACCTGTGTCCCTAGGACAAGCACCCAATGTCCTTTCCCTTCTTGAAACTAGTGAATTTGGGTACAATCTGTACTAGCTGATGCCATCCAGTCTCTCCAAAGCTGTAAATGGTTGCAGCCTGTACTAGCCCTTAAAGTAATACTCTCACTAAAGGAAACAGGAGCTTGTAATACCTCCCTCCGACAAAGAAAATTTTGATCTGTAAGAGCAAAATTTTAACTGAAACCTACATTGTTTGAAATGATGCATTCACTATTGTTACATGATATAATACTGACAAATAGAACATTTTTCAGCAGCAGAGAGAAATTGTTTCATTTTTATGTGAAACATTGAAACTTAACATCTTGAAGGACAATGAGAAAATACATTATCCTTGTCTCTAATATGAGTTATCGTGAAATCATATTCCTGCAGAATTAAACTCCAATTTAACAATCGTCTATTTTTGTTTTACATTTTACTCAAGAATACTAAAGGATTATTTGATTATTTCACTTTATATTTGACTATGAAAGAACAACCGTTCTTTTGTAATAGCACTGCTCCGTCAGCTTCTAAAGAAATGGCTTCTCAACGTCCGTTGACTTAAGCACAGGCTGGTGACATAAAATGGCTTTCAGTTTACCAAATGCTTCCTGATAAATTTCTGTCCAAACACATCTTTTGCCCTTCTTCAGAAGATTAGTCAAAGGAAGGGCGATATTACCAAATTTTTACAAAACTTTCAATAATAGCCTGAAATTCCCAAAAACCTCCCAACAGCTTTTTTTACCTATGGGAACAGGAAACTAAGAAACCATCTGAACTTTTGCCTGAACAGGCACCAACGTGCCTTGCCCTACAACATGACCAAGATAAGTCACAGTAACGTGGCCAAATTCACTTTTAGCTAAATTAACAGTGAGATTTGTTTTTGAAAGTTTGTCAAACAATTTCTCTAACTCAGATGTGTGCTTACAAGGTGTCATTCCCCGTAACTAAATCATCATTATAAGCATCCATATGCTCCAAACCTTGAATCACAGAATTAATCATTGTTTAGAATATCCCTGGAGCATTTTTCATCCAAATGGTAAAACACTGTATTCATGTTTAATTTCCCTACCTCTTCCTGTTAAAGGAATGCATCAGTTGCCTTTTAATAAGTCCATCTTTATAAGAAACTTAGCCTTTCCAACCTTGTCCACACAGTCATCCCCCTAGGAATAGGACAAGCATCTTTTTTTGTTTTCTATAATCAGTGCAAAATCTAACCATCCCATCAGGTTTAGGTACCAGAACACAAGGTGAACTCCAATCTGAGGTAGAACGTCTAATAATATCATTCTTTAACATATATTCAATCTCTTGATCTACCAGTCTGCACTTTTCAGCATTCATTTGATTTGGATATTGTCTGAAAGGTTGTCCAACATTAACATCATGACAAGTTATTAGGGTTCTCTTAGGCACATCTGGAAACAAGTTCCTAAATTTTAAAAGGAGCTGTTTCATTTGCTCCTTTTCCTGGGGCTGAAAATGAGCCAAATTAGCATTAAAATTCTGCAAAACAATTAAACAGATGAACCCTCGCAAGAGTCATCTTGTACCATTTCATGGTCCCTAGACTCTTTAGTTCTATCAACAATCAATACCACTGTTCCTTGCTGAAAGCCAAGTTCTCAAAATAAGATTTTAAAATGGCAAAAGTAAGATTTTTGACATGGCAACACTGGGTTTTGCACCTCCGCTCAGGTGTTCTAACTGTGTAGCTGACTTCATTCACCTTTGACTCTATCTCATACAGTCCTGAAAATTTCACCTTAGGGGATTGGAATTTGTTGGGAAAAGGATTAACACTTTATGCCCCATGCAGCATGTCAAATGACTCAAAGACTTGTTAACTCAAACCAAGGCTTTAATCAGCAAAAGACTGGAGTGTATTACAGCACGGTCAACCAGTCCAGACTGACCTGGGTCTGGTTAGGAGCAGCCCTTGGGCTGCCAGTGGGCGTGGCTATGACTCTCATCCAATCACAACAGCTATAAGCAAATATCTATACAAATATACATTGGTATAGTATTCTGTACTATCACATTCACTCCTTCTTTAGGAAGACCCTGGGGTGAATAAGAGGGAAGGAAAGAGAAGGAGAGAGGGAAAAAATATTAGGGCCATACAGTGTTCACGGATTGTAACGGTCTGGAGGCCTGATTTGCCAGATGTGATCGGAGTAGCTGAGAGGGCATCACCGCTGGGGACTGAGGGTGTGGGCGCAGTCTCACCTAGACTGCAGGCGTCGTTGGCCTTGGTCTGGTCCAGTCTACTGTTGCAGTTCTCCACGATGTAACCTAGGAGAGGAACGGTTGGGGATTGGGGTTGGAATGTGACAATGTTAGACCCAGCTTGGGCCAGGTCCCTTAGTGAGACTGTGTCCTTCCGCCCATCCGGGTACTCGATATAGGCATAGTGTGGGTTTGCGTGTAGCAGCGTAACATGGTCGTTTTTGGAGCAGAAGACATGACATCTCAGTAGGACAGGTCCAGGTACTGTCAGCCAAGCCGGTGTGTCGTTCCCGATTTCGATTTTCGTGGAAACAAAAATTTACATTCGTGTGGTATAGCATTGGTGGCAGTGCATAACCGGGTCCTGATAGAGTGTAGGCCGATTAGGAGAGTGTCCTGCCAGTGAGTGGTGGGGAGGCCCTTGGACCAGAGGGAAAGCGTGACCACTTTCCAGACGGTGGCATTCTCCCTTTCAACCTATCCGTTACCATGTGGGTTAGAGGTCCCCCGGTCACTGTGGATGTAACTGAGGTACCCGAAAATGGTGAAGATGCCGTGCAGTGCCTCTATGACTGTGGAGAGGATAGCAAACGGGAAGCGGGAGTATTCATCAATCATCGTGAGACTATAAGTATAATGGTTTGTTGATGGTAGGGGCCCCTTGAAGTCCACACTTAGACGTTCAAAGGGTCGGGTGGCTTTGATGGCGTGGGTGTTCTCGGGCCGGAAGAAATTGCGTTTGCACTCAGCGCATACTGGGCAGGCTCGAGTCATGGACCGGATCTCCTCGATCGTATAGGGCAGGTTGTGAACCTTTACAAAGTAGGCAAACCTGGTGACCCCCGGGTGACAGAGCTCCTTGTGGAGTCTCTGCAGCCTGTCTAGTTGTACACTGGCACATGTCCCACGTGAAAGGGTGTTGGGCGGGTCGTTGAGTTTGCCAAGCCGGTACAGAACCTCGTAGTTGAAGGTAGGAAGTTTGATTCTCCACCTGCCGATCTTGTTTTTTTTATCTTACCCCACTGGCAGCTGCTAAACATAAATGAGACGGCGCGTTGTTCGGTCAGTAGTGTAAATTTGCCTGCTAGCGAGATAGTGTCTCTAATGACGGACCGCCTCTACGATGGCCTGGGCCTCCTTCTTGACAGAAGAGTGTTGGCTTTCAGGGCCCTGGAGGGTCCTAGAAAAGATGACAGGCCTACCAGCCTGGTTTAAGGTGGCTGCCAGCGCAAAATCGGACGCATTGCTCTCTACCTGGAAGGGTACGGATTCGTCTATGCGTCCAGAGTGGCCACAGTGATATCTGACTTGATGCGGTCAAAGGCCACTCTGGCTTCCGCTGACAAGGGGAAGGAAGTGGACTTAATCAGTGGCTGAACCTTGTCAGCGTACTGTGGGACCCATTGGGCATAGTAGGAAAAAAATCCCCAGGCAGCGTTTGAGTGCCTTCTGGGTTTGGGGCAGTGGAAGGACAATGAGAGGGCACATGCAGTCAGGGTCTGGCATTACCACCCCGTTTTCCACCACACAACCTAGAATTGCGAGACATGTTGTTTGGAAGACACACTTCTCGAAATTGTAGGTCAGATTCAGCCGTTTTGCCATTTGGAAGAATTTCTCAAGGTTGGCGTCATGGTTTTGCAGGTCGTGGCCACAGATGATGACATTGTCCAGATACGGAACTGTAGCTGTCAGGCCGTTCTCGTCAATCATCCGGTCCATCTCTCGCTGAAAGACCACGACGCCATTTGAAACACCGAAGGGGACCCTGAGAAATTGATACAAATGCCCGTTCGCTTCAAAGGCCGTGAAGGGGCGGTCCTCCGTGCGAATCAGGAGCTGGTGGTAGGCTGATCGGAGGTCGATGGTGGAGAACACACAGTATTGGGCGATATGATTCACCACATCCGTGATGCGCGGAAGAGGGTAAGCATCCAAGAGTGTGAAGCAGTTAACTGGCTGTTGTCAACCACCATCCGCAGCTTCTCCCCATTCTTCACAGCTACCACCTGCGCCCTCCAGGGACTTGCGCTGGGATCGATGATACCCTCGTCCAGCAGTGTGCACACCTCGCTTTTAATAAATTTCCTGTCCCCGAAGCTGTACTTCCTGCTTTTAGTGGTGATCAGTTTCCAGCTTGGGGTGAGGTTAGTGAAGAGTGCTAGAAGAATGACCTGGAGGGTGGAGAGGCTGCAAGTGGAGCGTCGGGGTGCGGGGACTGGTGTGGGCTATCGCTGGCAGGAGGCCTCCAGGGTAGAGTGGTGGCAGACAGAGAGTGGAGAGTGGGGTCCTCCGTAGTGAGGTCTTTTTTAAAATGGCATTGGAAATCCAACTCCAACAACACAGGTGCACATAATTGGGGCAGGACCAGCAACTTAAACCCTGTAAATCTGACACCTTGGACTTTCAGGGTCACCACACAATACCCATTGATGTCTTTTGAGTGGGCTCTTGTGGCCAGTGAGATCTTTTGGTCTGTCAGTGTGCATCGGTGGACCATGTCGGGGTGGATAAAACTCTCTGTGGATCCTGAATCAAATAGACAGTGTATTGACTGTTCACATTAATAGTCTCCATAGCCTTAGGTAGGGGATATGGCTGGTCCTGGTCTAGTGTCACGGATGCAGCAACCAATAGGGGGAGTGAGGCTGCTGCTTGTAGTGTGGACTGACGTAATGACGTCACTCGTGTGGACGGGCCGTCGGCAGCGAGCTGTGGAGGCTGCAATACTCGCAATGAAGATTTGCAGTGGGGCCTTCTGCCCGGTAGCAGTCAGTGGCAGCAGGCTGTGGAGGTCGGCGGCAGCGGCAGGCTGTGGAGGTCAGCCGGCGGCAGCGGTAGGCAGCGCCAGCAGGCTGTGAGGTCGGCCGCTGTTGGTGGGTGCAGCGGCAGGCTGTGGAGGTCGGCGGGATCATTGTTCAGTGGTGGCGGCAGCGGCTGCACCATCCGGGACCTGGCCGCAGTCGGAGGCAATGGCAGGTAGTCCCTCGAGGCCTGCAGGCTCGAAGGTTCGGTTGGGCACGTGGGCTGCGTCAGCGTTCATCGTCACCACAGCAAGGGTAGAGCGTTGTCTTCCGCGCGTTGTGCTTGCGGTGTGACATCAAGCGTTGTCGCGGGGTCAATTTCTCGCTCTCAGTGGATGATAGGTCTGAGGACCAGAGATTTGAATTTGGGGAAGATGGTTGGGCCTCGCACGAGGCACTGTGCTCTAGCAATCGTTGCGTCACCTTGTTAGATTGGACCCCAATCACATAAGCATCCCTGATGAGATCATCAGTGATCCTGGCTGCAATTTTGTCAGTACATGCGCACGGTCTCCCCAGTAACTTCAGTGCCTAGAGGTAGGCTCTGCAGGACTCACTGGGCTGCTGCCTCCTGGTTGGCAGCATAGGCCTAACAGGCTTGTTCACAGGTCACTCTGAATGTCCCCTAAGCACATTCATGGCAGTCGTGTAGGAGATCACGTCCTGGATGTACTCGTAGACCCTCGAGGACACCATGGACATCAGCATCAGTAGTTTGTCTGCGTCTTCCTCCACAATAGGGTCTGATTGCTGCAGGTATGCCTCGAAGCACCTCACCCAGTGCCTAAAGTCACTCTGGGCAGTAGCTGACTGCGGGTCAATGCTGAGATGTTCTGGTCACAGCATTTGCTCCACCCTTTGAAACTTTCGCTGATTAAATTGCAGCGCGTTGAATGACTCAAAGACTTGTTAACTCAAACCAAGGCTTTAATCAGCAAAAGACTGGAGTGTATTACAGCCCGGTCAACCAGTCCAGACTGACCTGGGTCTGGTTAGGAGCAGCTCTTTATGACCTGCCAGTGGGCGTGGCTATGACTCTTAGCCAATCACAACAGCTATAAGCAAATATATACAAATAATTCTATACTATCACACCCCAGTTGAAAAGTTCTCACCCAAGCCTTTTTTTAATCATACAGACCTTCATTATGTCTTGGTCTGTTTTCAAATTCTCTTGAGCTAATTTTCAGACTTTCTGGAAATGATCTTTAAACTTTAAAACAGAATCTAACAAATTCAACTGCACATTCTCATTAACCCATTGTTCCTTCAACAACACGAAGGGTCCTTTAACTTAATGTCCAAACACCAGCTCAAAAGGGCTAAAGCCTAATGATTCTTGCATTGATTCTCTCACTGCAAACAAAAAGCAAATAGACACCCTCATCCTAGTCCTTCTCATTCTCAAAACAATAGATCCTCATCATTTTTGAGGGTCAAATGGAACCTCTCAAAGGCATTTTGAGATTCTGGATGATATGTAGATGATGTGATTTGGTTATCCCCAATTTATAAACTATCTGCTGAAACAGCCTGGACATGAAATTACTTCCCTAGTCTGTTTGAATCTCTTTAGGCAAACCAACTAAAGTGAAAAATTTTAAGAGCTTTTGACAATGTTTTAGCTTTAATATTTCTAAATGATACTGCTACTGGAAACCTGAAGGCTGTACACATGACAGTTAACAAATATTGATTCCCAGTTTTTGTCTTGGGCAATGGGCCATCACAATCCACAATAACTTTAGAAAAGGGTTCGTCAAAAGCAAGAATGGGTTGTAATCGACCCACTGGGGGAACCTGATTGGTCTTGCCCACAACCTGGCAAATGTGACACACCTGGCAAATGTGACACACATGGCAAAATGGCACAACACCTTTTCTTAAACTAGGCCAATAGAATTGTTTCATAATCTTATACATAGTTTTCCTTACACAAAGATAACCACCTGAGGACGTGCTGTGGGCAATGGTTAAAATTTCATCCCTCTAGACTGTAGGAACTACAAACTGGTGAACAACTGCCCATTCTTCACTGGCAGGAATATCAGGTGGTCTCCACTTCCACATCAACATGGCATCCTTGAAATAATAGCCAAGTGGCATTTTCTTGATTTCATCATCAGAGAGAGCCTTATCTCTTCAATAAGATTGGGATCTTTGATCTGTCCTGCTACAAACTCTTCTCAGGATAACAAATCTTTACACTTGGTTTAACACTAGACTCTGGTCCAGTAAAGAAGGAGGTAAAGTCTTTGGCAGGTCATTACAACCTGAGTGCTGTTTTGGACTATCACAGATTCCAGACCCTGTGAAATCATTCTGCACAGGACTATTTGCACTGGCAAGCTTTTTAGCCATAGCCTGAGTCACTGCACAGGCTGGATATATATCAGAATCTGTCTTTGTCTCATCAGTGACTGGCTTAGCTGTCGACCGCACTGCAGGGACAACTTTACCCTCTGCAAGGTCATTTCTTAATAACAATGAAACTCCCTCCACTGGAAGCATACACATCCACTAATTTAGAAGATTCCTGCCAAGTTTCCACTCCCTTTTCGTCTAAATATGCTTTCATGTCATTAGGAACACACCTTTTAATTTCCTCATCTAACACCAGCTCTTTCAGTTGGTTATAATCCTCAATTTTTTTCTGATGTGCAATGTTAAAGCACACAGCTTTGTCATACGCAAAATCCATATAAGACTGGTTCACTGATTTCAAATTCCTGAATTTTTGCCTATAAGCTTCTGGAACCAATTCATAAGGTTTAACTATGGCTTGCTTTACAGTCTCATGATCAGCAGCTTGATCGGTTGTAAGCTTGCTGGGCCTTCCCTTTAATCATGCATTGTAACGTGAAGGACTGCGGTGAAGAATGGGCAGTTGTTCACCAGTTTGTAGTTCCTAAAGCCTGGAGGTCTTGAAGCCACTTTAAACTCTCAACAAATTTTTCAAAATATCAGATTGAGGAACTAACCTAACCTCCCTACTGGTCACAAACCTCTTACTATTACCAGAAGGTGGAACTCTTTCTCATCTTATCTCTCTCAAACTGCCTTTGCTCCTCTGCTTCCGCCACCTTAAGTCTATATTTTTCTAACTCGATCTGTTCCAACAGTAACCACTACCCAAGGGATTTACTCTCAGGAAACTGTTCTAACTCCTCTCCAAACTTCCTGCTGCTATATAGTTTTTAACTATAATTCTCCGGATCTCCACCTTTTTCATAGATGGTTTTATCACCACAAGTCCCAACTTTTGGGCAATAACCACCAATTCATTATTTTTCACCCTCTGCAAACCCACAGAGGTTTCAAAAACTCATCAATATCCATTGCTGGTGTTTTCCCATACACCAACACGACTTTTAATTGGCTTTCAAAATTCAATTTAATCAAATCGAAAATCAATTTATCAATAAGCTTCAATTTTGGTCAGATCCTGGATGAGACCTCAACTTGTTATGTTGCAGACCAGCAGCAATGAAAATTCACTAAGGCAGTGTTATATTTTTATTTTAAAACACTATTTATTAATAACTACTAGTAATATAGCATATTAGTCAAATCAAAACCAATTATATGCAAATATACTTGTGTGTGTGGGATACCCAAACCATTACAGCTTAGGCACAATTCTGGAAAGGGATTCCAAAGTTCATTCTTAAAAATCCATTGTCGAAATGCATACTTTTAAACTGATGCACAGAAGTCATCGCGTAGGAGATGGATGAGATTGAGTGACCAGACTGCCGAAAAATCACAAATCATTGAGTTTCTTCTAGAGAAATATCCTTTCATACCTTTTCCTTGCACGATGCTTCCAAAGCCCAGTTACTGGTCGATCAAAGTGACCTTTCCTTTGGTCACAGTGGAGTTCAATAATTCCCCTGACAGGCAGAATCAACGAAATTGTCCATTATTGCACAGAGTCATTCCTGTTCTGTGTTCGATAAGATGGCCGCAAGTCAATCAAGTGCTCCTTAAGCGTTCCACCGGCAGGTCATAAAGGGCTGCTCCTAACCAGACCCAGGTCAGTCTGGGCTGGTCGACCGTGCTGTAATACACTCCATACCACCTGTATCCCTGGAAAAAGCACCCAATGTCCTTTCTCGTCTTCAAAGTAACAAATTTGTGTACAGCCTGTACTAGCTGATGCATATAGTCTCTCCAACTATTATGCCCTACTATTACTAATTTTTGGGTTTCTTAATTGGTTAAAACGGAAGTGGGGAAAAGTGGGATTTTTTTTAAAGCATCCTTCCTCTGATTTGCATGTGGGCATTCAATTCAGTCAGCTGCAAAATTATAGGTGGTGAGTAGAAACTAACATAGTGCACAAGATCTTGAGCAATAATATCAATGAGATGTATAATACATAGTTTCAAAGCCTTCACTTCCAATTTAAAAACATGCTGTGATTGGATAACTTCACAAGTCTCACTCCCTCCTGAGTGTTTTTCCAATAACGTCCAAAATTTCAAGGGAACTGTGTTCCTTTCAAATGACAAGTGCAAATACACTACCCAAATCAAATGATTTATTTGGAATAGAGACACACTTCTCTGAGTTGTAGTTTTTTTTCTGCATAAAGTTTTATTTTTCAGCTACCAAAATGTCACATGCCTGGGTTCTTCAATAAAAAATACATCAGATATTGTTTTAATATTAAGGAAAGTTACTAAAAAATAAACAAAATAATTTTATGAATTAAAGAAAGTCTCTAAAAGGAAACTGTTGAATGAGCAACTTCCACAAAAATGGAACTCCTTTGTCTTTGCAAGCCACAGAAGAACATATTTATTTGCAATACAGGTACATGATCCTTTATCCAGACATCTGAAATCCGGAAAGCTCCAAAATCCAGCAAGTGGGGACCGGCGGTCGGGGGAGACTACTGGGCGGCCGATAGACTAGCGGTTGGGGGAAACTACCGGATGGCTGAGGAATGCGGTTGGGGGAGACATCCGGGTGGCAAGGAACTGGCGGTTGGGGGAGACGGCCAGGCGACTAGAAAGTGGTGGGGGTGGATATGGCAGCACAATTCGGATGGGCTTTCCGAAATCTGGAAAAATCTGAAATTTGGAACACACTGTCCCCCAAGGGTTCTGGATAAAGGATCATGTACCTGTATTTTTTTTAAATCTTTATCTGTAGGTAAAGTTTATTGAAAGAATGAAATAAAATTTTTTAAAAAGGCTCATTGGAAGTTTTAAATGCTTTTTAAATGGTGGCACTGACAGAACCATTGTAATAGCAAAGTGCTGCTAGCGGAGAGTAGGGAGTGGAGACACAGCACTGTTCAGAAGGGTTCAACTGCCTGGTCCTAATGCTGGCTCCATATAGGCTTTAAGCAGCCTGTTAAATGAGCTGACTGTGTTTGTAAATAAAATCCTGGAACCACAGGGTTTGTGCCCAAGATAGGGGTGCCTGTGCTCAGCAGGCAGCAGCAGACCAGTCCAGAAATGGGAAGAACACCCCCCCCCCATCTCCCCAAGAAGATGGGACAATGACCATGGTAGTGGACTAAGTGACTGAAGCACCTTCACAGGCTGCTGTGGACTGGCTCATGGGTACCCGGGTATCCGAACCAGGATTTGAGAAGGTGCTGAGGGTAAGAAGAGCTCACAAGGGTCCTTGAGTGCTGAAAGATTTCTGACTGTGTTGGAGGTTTGGATCTGGAGTTTGGGTTGCTGAACAGACATCTGGGCAGCTGCAGAGGCTGCGGGAGTGCTGGAGGCCAATCCACAGACAGTGACTCTGAAGGGGCTCACTTTTACTCCTCTTTCTCTTGCTGCTGTAAGAGGTGCTAGACAACACTAGTGGCAACTCTTTGGCAGGCAGAAGACAATTTTGTGTTATATTACATGTTCTGTATTATTACATTACAATAAAGTAATCCTGAATAACTGCCAAACATTTTAAACAAAGAAAAAAAATAACCAATCACCTTATCAATAACTAAGCTTCGAAAGAACCTTTATAGGTAGCGACCCAGTAAGGACAAAGTTTATATATAATTTCATCAGGGTCTTGTGTCAGAATTTGATTCTGCACTGAAAATTTGAGTGGCTCGATTTCACTTTGTTTTTCAATTTACAAACTGACTGTGAACTAAGTATGTAGTTAAATTTTAATTTGTTTATTTTCTATCTGGATAAAAAATGAATCTTATCTTTTGCTATTCTCCAGAGTCCAGTGGATGCATCATACATTCCCACTGAAGAAGAAAGGAGAGTCTTCAGGGAATGCAATCAGGAGAGCTTCTATTATAGGTGTATGTATACATAGAGCATAGAACACGACAGCACAGTAGAAGTTCTTCGGCCCTCAATGTGGTGTTGACCTTTATATTCCTACCAAAAAAGAATTACTCAACCCTTCCTACCTTGTAATCTCTATTTTTCTTTCATCCATGTACTGTCTAAGAGTCCCTTAAATGACCCAAATGTTTCAGCCTCAACCACCACCCCTGATAAAGCATTCAAGGCACCCAGTCTGTGTTTATTTATTTTTTTAAAAAGTAAAAAAACATACACCTGATGTCTCCCTTAAACATTCTTCCCTTCACTTTGTACAGATGTCCTCTGGTATTTCCTATTCTTGACCTGGGAAAAAGGTGCTGGCTGTCTACCTAATCTATGCCTCTCAGAATCTAATAAGTCACCTCTCACCCTTCTTTTGCTCCAAAGAGAAAAGTCCCACCTCTGCTAACCTTGCCTCATAAGACTTATTTTCCAATCCAGGCAACATCCTGATAAATCTCCTCTGCATCCTCTCTATTGGCTTCCACGTCCTTCCTATAATGAGGTAACCAGACTGAACACAATATTCCAAGTGTGGTCTCACCATAGATTTGTAGAACTTCAGCATGACCTCGCGACTCCTGAACTCAATCCCAAGCTTGTGAAGCCCAGCATCCCATAGGCCTTCTTAACTATCTGTGCGATAGCCTTGAGAGACATATGGATTTGGTCCCCAAGGTCCCTCTGTTCCTCCACACTGTTAAGCATCTGACCATTAACCCTGTACCGAGCCTTCAGGTTTGACCTTCCAAAATGCATCACCTCACACTTATCCACATGGAACTCCATCTGCCACTTTTCTGCCCAAATCTGCATTCTGTCTATTTCCTTTTGTAACCTAGGTCAGCCCTCAACACTGTCCACATCTCCTCTAACCTTCATACCATCTGCAAACTTACTGGCTCATCCTTTCACCTCTTCATCTAGGTCATTTATAAAAATCATGGAGCAGGGTCCTAAAGCCGATTGCTGTGGAACTCCACTCATCATTGACTTTCAGGCAGAATACTTTCCGTCCACTACAACTCCCTGCTTTCTGCAAGCAGGCCAATTCTGAATCCACACAGCCAAGATTTCATGGATCCGATGCATCATGACTTTCTGAACGAGTTTCTCATGGGGGATCTTGTCAAATGCCTTACCAGAATTCATGTAGACCACATCTACTGCCCTACCTTTATCAATTTCTTTTGTTACCTCCTCAAAAAAGACTCACTTTGCCTCATGAAGCATGATCTTCCCCTCACAAAGCTGTTCTGGTTATCCCTGAAAAGACTGTACCTCTTCAAATTCTCATAAATGCTGTCCTTAACAATCCTTGTCATTTTGCAATCCTCAGGCTCCTCCCCATGGCCAACAAGGATACAAAGATCATAGCTAACACCCCAGCTATCTCTTCCCTCCACTCCATAGCAACCTGGGGAAGATCCAACACTTTCTCTTTCACGATCTCAAACATGGTCCAGCACACAAGCTGTCCTCAACCTGACCAAAGTCATTTTCTTTGGTGAATACTGAAGCAAGGTATTCATTTAGGACCTCCCCAAACTCCTTCACTTCAAGGCTCGTTTATCCTTAAGCAGCCCCTCCTTCTCTCTCAACATTTTGCTCAATTGCTATTCTCTGATATTTGATGTTATTTCAATCTGTGGAAAAGTAAATTATTTTTATTTATATCTATTTAACACTAAATCTCTTGAATCCCCTTCCAGTCGCTCTGGTGTCTCTCTCCCCCTCGCCCACCCAGTCACACTGCCATCTCTTTCCCCACACCACCCCCCCCCCAGCCCGCCCTAGTCGGGCTGCCATCTCTTCCCCCCCCCCCCGCCCGTGTCTCACTGCCTTCTCTCTCCTCCCCCCTACCCGCCCGAGTTGCTCTACCATCTCTCTCCCCCTCACCCATCTGAGTCGCCCTGCTGTCTCTTCTAGCCCCCCCCCCCCGCCCCATGCCCAACTTAGTCACGCTGCTGTCTCTCTCCCTCTACTGTAACAGCACCAAGAAAAAAATGCTGGTTTTTGGAGCTTTCTGTATTTTAGATGTCCGGATAAAGGACATTTTTGTACCTGTACAAAATCCCTTCAAACTAATCTTTAAAAAAAAAAAAGAAAAAGCGACTGGGCAGTCCATTCTGAGAGTACAGTAGGAAAACAAAGGGTTTCCTGGTTAAAACCAAATTTATCATAAGGAACTAGGCGAGAATCCAGTATAAAATTATGATTATTAGACTGTATGGAAATATTGAACTTCTTCAAATTTAAAAGATGCATCAAATGTCAGACTCCTAATTTTCTCCAAACTTAAACATGACCTGACAGCAGTAGAAGTAGAAGTAGGTGGGTTGGGATCCTTCCATTTAAGTAATATGGCTTTTCTAGCCAATAATGTTGAAACAGCAAGGTGCCGAAACAGGAATATGCCCAGTCTCCGCTGGTATGATTCCAAAAATAGCTGTTAATACATTTAGTTGTAATTCTAATCCTAGAACTTCTGTTAGGGTTTCGAAGACACCTTTCCAAAAATTATCTAGTTTTGAACATGACCTGAACATATGAGTTAACTTTACACCTATCACAAGTAGGGTTTACATTGGGAAAAATATGGGCCAAGTTATCTTTAGACATATGTGTCCGATGTACCACCTTGAACTGAATCAAGGAATGACGGACACAAATTGATTAAATATTTACTAGTCGAAAAATATGATTTCATTGGTCGTCCGGAAGTAATTCTTGGAATTGCTCTAAGTTTTCCGTGATCCATGAGATATCTTTGAATATCATTATTATGTTATGCTCAATATAGAATGGTGATGCATATGCACCTATTTATATCTTGCATTATGAAATAATAAATATTTGATAGCGGTTCCAGTATTCTCATTGCATTGATAAATGTGAATGACATTTTTGACTAATACTGTGTTGTCTGGAAGTTAAAACAACATATCAAATATCTTTTAGTTAAAATTCTTGGAAATGGATATTAACTCTGTCCAACTTCATCTGCTGCTATATCATTTTCTTGTCTTTTATTGAATTTGAAATTGCATTATTTTTGTCTCAATTAATAGGAATTCCATTATCACCTTACTTTATCTTCTCATTAATATTCCTTGAGGACCCCAATTCAATCTGAAGTTAGACTTCTTTCAATAAAGTATGCATTCTCTTTAGCAAAATGAACATTTTCCTTGAATGCTGGAGCCCGACTCCAGTTAAAGAAAACTGACAAATAAATCTTCATTAAGATTATGACTAAAATAAAAGTAAGGGCTCCGAGTAAAATAAGGGAAACTTTGGAGACAAGAATTATATGCACGAGGGTGAAATGAAATGTAAACACTTAGTGGGTCAGGCAGAATCTGTGGCGAGAGGAACCTTAGTTACTTCAGAAGACCAATGACCCTCAATCAAAACCTGAAAAATATTTCTGATGTAAAATGAATTCATTAAATTTAAGTCACCAGTTTTTCTTGTGTGTTAGAATGGGCTTGTTCTGACGAAAAATCGTATTCCTAACAACGTGTACATTGTTCAATAAACTCATCATTATTAACTCAGTTTTCTAAACATAACAAGAATATAAACAGTAAGAGCAGGAGCAGGTCATCATTGCAATCATGACTGATCTGTCTCTGCCATTTTCTTGCACTTTTTTTTAATTCCTTGCCCAGAAAGCAATTAATTTGGGTTTTTAATAAATGTAACAACTGAAGTTCTACATATGACTGTAATGGAGAATTCCAAAGGTTCATTCCTCACTGCCTGAGTAAAGAGTTTCTCCTGACAGTTGTCCTGACAGTGACCTTAAAACTTGTGCGGACCAATTGGTTGAAATTGTAAGGACATTTTCAACCTCTCACTACAACCTGCTTCAAAAAAACATCCATTGTTCTGGTGTAAAAGGAGACCAAGGTGATGTGCCTCACCAACAATCAGCCAATAGCACTGACATCCACTAAAATGAAATGCTTTGAAAAGTTGGTTATGGAGTGAATCAACTAAATCAGGAAGGGCCTGGTCCCACTTCAGTTCACCTATTGTCACAACAGATGCCATGTTGCTGGTACTCCATTCTATGTTAGATTAACTAGACCACAGGATCATCAATATTAGACTGTTATTCACGGACCACAACTTGGCATTCAACACCATCATACCAGCAAAACATGACCAAGCTGTTTCCTAAAGGTCTGGGACTCTATCCATCACTCCACAACTGGATCCTCATCACCAAACCCTAATCAGTGTGAATCTGCAACATCACCTGCTCCATGCTGACCATTAATACAGGGCTAACTAAGTCTGCATCATTAGTCCCCTACACATTCCCTGTACACTCATGAATGCAAAGTCAAGTTCAGCTCCAACTCGACAGACAAATATGCTGACAGCACCACCATTGTTGGCTGAATAACTGGAAATGAGTGAGTCTGAATACAGGAGGGAAATTGAGAATCTGGTTGGGTTGTGCTGTAGAACAATAAATTTGCTGTCAATGTCATCAAGACCAAGGAGCTTATTGTTAATTGTAGAAAGGACAGGTTAATGGGATAGAGGTGGAGAGAGTCAGAACCTTTAAGTTGCTGGGTGTCCAGATTTCATAAGATCTTTTTTGAAGCCAGCACATAGAGGTAACTATGAAGAAGGCACACCTTAACTTTCCGAAGAGATTTGCAATGTCAACTTCTCAGGTGCACTGTGGAATGTATACTGGCTGGTTGTATCGCAGCCTGGTTGGGGAATTTAAATTCTCAGGAATGCAGAAGGCCACTGAAGGTGACAAACCTGGCCAGTCCATCACAGATTCTAATCTTTCACCCATTGAAGATGGGTGCTGTGTCATCCACATAAATAACCCCCCGGTCACAATCTCTTCTCACTGCCTCTTTTTGGATGAAGGTAGAGAAGCCTGAAGATCTGCATCTCTTGGATCAAGATCATTTTCTCCAACAGCTTTCAAACTTTCAAACTTTCAATCTTCCCCTCAGTACACGAAATATGGGCGATCTGCACTATACAAAGTCATATTTTTGTGCACCAGGAAAATTGAATATTTATTATGTGTTTAACTTGTATTTATTGTTTCTTTTTAATTTAAATATGTATACTGCACTAATTTAGTTGATATTTTTTGAACTAATTACCTGTTCCACTTCAGCAAATAGGAATTTCAGTGTATATGTACATTGTATGATGTATATGACAATAAAATATTCTCAGTGGAGTGTTGTGTGCCAGAATGCCCTAAAATCCTCAAGGAACTTTAGGTTTAATGAAAACCTCAGTGAAAACCAGTGCCTTCAACTTAAACAAAGTCGATTACAAATGTGAAGGAAGAGCCAGCTCTCCCTTCTTAAGTAAAAGCATGACATTTGCAGTTTTCCAATCTGTTGGTACCTCTCCTGGAACTTGATGAATTTTGGAAACATTTTATCCAATGGTTATATTATCACTGCAGCTATTTCCTTTAATATCCTTTGGGGCAGGTCATCAGGTCCTGGTGATTATCTATTTTTTTTAATTCATTAATTATTCCATTACCTGGCCTGTATGATAGGATTTGTCTTCCTGATTAAAATTGGTCTATCTGTTAACTTTGGAAAGTTCCTTCACTGAAGACTATTGCAAATTATTTCTTAGAAACATCTGCCATTTCTTTCCAACTTCTGATGAGTATTCATCAGAATAGCTGCTTAAATATTTGCTCTTCGACAGACTGTTCCTTTGGCCTTCTTCCTGTTCCACTTTAGACAACTTTTCTATTGTCCCTTTGTAATTGCCCTTAAGATGAGGGTACTGGTTTTCATTGTGAAGTTTACATCCTTGAATTGAATCTGTAGTTCCTGAAGTATTAGTAATTGCAAGATTTCTTATTAATCCTACTTTATACATGACTAAATCTAAAATTACCTATTCCTGAGTGGGTTCTGAAATGCATTCCTCAAGGAAACTGTTCCTAATGCAATCTATAAATTCCTCTTCCAGGCGACTTATGGCAGGTTAATTACTCTAATTAGTGTGCAGATTAAAATCACCTATTGTAATTGCAATCATTTTTTTTTGCTCGTTAATATCTAACAGGTGTTTTGTCCTATGATGAAGCAACAGTAGGTGCCTAAAGGCCACTCTCAGAGGAGTCACGTGATGGAGTAGTGGCCGGTCGAGTAGAACCAGCCCTCTCCAGAGAGAAGGAAAAAAAGTCCGAAAAAAAAAAAAAATAGAGCCTAATAAACACAAAACAGAGGAAAAAGAAGAATAAAGTTACAAGGAAAAGCCAGGAGATAGCACCGAAAAAAGAGAAAGCAAGAATAACAGAGAAAAGAGAAGAAAGAAAATCCCCAGGATTAAAAAAAAAGATGGCCTTACCTGCACACTGGAGCAGGGAGCCACCATGAAGAGGATCGACCAACCCTCGAAGCTGAAAGGTGCCCGGAGGAGCGATGACCTCCCGACCGGCAGACGGAGTGGCTCACGGAGCCAAACAAAGGTGCGCAACTGCGCATGCGCGACTCCTCTCATATGCGCAGTGCACAAACAAAAGAAAAAGATGTCAGTGGGAGGGGGGGCCAGCTGAGGAATGGACAGCAACAGGACATCCAGCTGAGGGACGAACAGCAGCAGGGCGCCCAGCAAAGGGGCGGGTTGCTCAACTGGGGGATGCGCAGAGTCAGGAACAGCAGGAGAGCGGTGAGCAACGAAACGAGGAGTTAGTAGAGGGCGATCGGCAGCGGTGTGTCCAGCAACAGGACGACCTGCGGCAGGGGGCCCAGCAGTGGGTCGACCTGCGGCAGGAGGCCCAGCAACTGGAGGCCTGACAAAGAAACAGAAGTGGGTCATCAGAAAGAGCTGAAGAGACACAGAGAAGAGAAGACACAAGCACAGAAAAAAAGAAGGAAGAAGACCAAGAAGGTAAAGCAAATGGACAGACTATAGATAAAGCTTTTTTTGAAGACCAAATGAGGTCATTAAAAGAAATGCTAACACTTGAATTTAATGTAATTAAAAGAAAAATTAAAAAAGCAGAAGACAAAATGCAAAATTTAGAGTTGGTCATGACAGAAATAGGGAAAAGAGTAGAAAATGTGGAAGAATGAGAAACTGCTGTAGAAATGGAAATAAATGAATTAGGGGAAAATTGGAAGAAAGAGACAAAGAAATTAAGGATTTCTTTGTTTCTTTTAAAGATTTGTTATCCCAGAAAATTGTCATGTTGGAAAACTACAGTAGGCGAAAGAAACATAAAAATAGAAGGGACAGACATGAAGGAATTTAGAAAAAGATGGTGTTGGGAGTGATGGACCTACAAGAAGAAATATAAATAGAAAGGCCACACAGAGCACTAGTACTGAAGCCGCAACCACACCAAAGGTCGAGATCCATTTTAATAAAACTTCTAAGATATACAATAAGAGAGAACATACTGGAGCGGGCAAGGAATAAAGTAAGAGAAAACAAGCAGCCTTTGGAATATAAAGGACAAAAAAATTAATTTTTACCCGGACATACGTTTTGAACGTTTAAAGAAGAGGAAGGAGTACAATAGGGCAAAAATGATTTTATGGAAGAAAGGCTATAACTTTGTGCTGAGACATCCAATAGTACTCAAAGTATTTAACCCTGGGGAACAGAATAGACTTCTTGGATCCAAAGAAAGCCCAAGAATTTGCAAAACATTTGCAGGACAGGAGACGAGATGAGGAGTAACAAGAAAGAAGACTGGCAAGAAAATGTATAAAAATATATAAAAGAGAGACAATGTTTATACAGAGGTTTAAAGATGAAAAAGAGAAGGGAAAGGAAGGAAAGAAGGGGGAGAAAAGAGAGCTTTGTTATATGTACAGAAAATAAATAGTGTTTCTCTGGGGGGGTGCTGGGGAGGGGGGGGAACCATCACTGCAAAATCAGTTGACGCTTGTGAGTATTATCACAAACCAAATGGAAGGGGAGTTGTGGTTGCCCAGCAAGGGACAAGGGGCAACCTAAAGAGGGGGTGGGGGTTTAATGTCATTTTGGGGTTAAAGTGTTATTGGTTGTGGGGATTGTTGGGGTATTTTATGTTTTAAGTGTGTTGTCATATATTGAGATAAAAAAGGAAAACTTAAAAAACAATAATGGAAAAAAGGGGTGGGGGTGCTGAGGAGGTGGAAAAGAAGTGAAAGCAAAGATCTAAGATGGCCACGTTGAATTATATGATCATAAACATTAATGGAATACATAACCAAATTGAAAGGAAGAGGCTACTAACATTATTTTAAAAGGAAAAAATAGATATAGCATTTGTACAGGAAACACATCTAACCGAGGCGGAACATAACAAATTGAAGAGAGACTGGGTAGGACATGTAGCGGCAGCATCATATAATTCAAAAGCTAGAGGTGTAGTCATACTAGTTAACAAAAATGTACCAATCAAGATAAAGGAGGAAATAGCAGACCCAGTGGGAAGGTATGTAATGATAAAGAGTCAGATATACTCAGAATTTTGGAGTTTGCTCAATATATATGCGCCTAATGATAAAGATCAAGAGTTTATGCAAGATATTTTTTTGAAGATTGAAGATACACAGGGAAACATTCTGATAGGAGGGGATTTTAACCTTAATTTGGATCCAGTGTTGGATAAAACTGGAAAGATAACAAACAAAAAGAATCAAGTAGCCAAATTTATGGTTAAATCAATGCAAGAAATGAAAGTAATGGATATATGGAGGAGGCAACATCCAAAAGAGAAGGAATATTCGTACTACTCGAGTAGGCACAAGACATACTCAAGGATTGATACGATTTTGCTGTCACCCCAAATTCAAGGGAGAGTCAGGAAAACTGAGTATAAAACTATACTACTTTCAGATCATTCACCCCTGCTATTAGCAATAGAACTGGAGGACATTCCACCAAGAACAAATAGATGGAGGTTAAACCCCATGCTACGTAAAATACAGGAATTTAGAGTTTATTGAACATCAAATTAAAATTTACTTTGAGATAAACACTGAATCTGTAAAAGAAAAATTTATACTATGGGATGCAATGAAAGCCTTTATCAGAGGACAGACAATAAGCTATGTAATTAAGATGAAAAAGGAATACAACCAGGAAGTAGAACGGTTGGAAAGAAAGATAGCAATTATAGAAAAGGAATTAGTGAAAAGGGAGGATATAAAGAAAAAGAGAGAATTGGTGGACAAAAAAAAAGAATGAAATATTACAAACATACAAGGTGGAGAAGAACATAATGAAAACAAAGCAAAAGTATTATGAATTTGGAGAAAAAACACATATTGGCCTGGCAATTAAAACAGAGCAAGCTAAAAGAACCGTATTAGCGACAAGGAAAAAGGATAAACAAATCACATACAACCCAATAGAGATCAATGAAAACTTTAAAGAATTTTATAAGCATCTATACCAAACTGAGAACGAAGGAAAAAATGATAAAATAGATGAGTTCTTAGCTAAAATCAAATTGCCGCAACTACAAGGAGAGGATCGAAATAAACTGATAAAACCGTTTGAAATAGAGGAAGTACAGGACATATTAAGAAAGGTACCAAACAATAAAACACCAGGGGAGGATGGATTTCCAATAGAATTTTATAAAACATTTGAAGAGTTATTAATCCCACCCCTCCTGGAAGTAATGAATCAGGTGGAAGACACACAAAACTTACCAGAATTATGTAAGACAGCAATAATCACAGTAATACCAAAGACAGAGAAGGATCCATTAACACCAGCATCATACAGACCAATATCCTTACTAAACGCAGATTATAAGATCATAGCAAAATTATTAGCGAATAGATTGGCCGACTGTATACCAAAAATAAGACTAAACTGGATTTAAGAAAACACGAACAGCAGACAATGTTTGTAAATTTATTAATTTAATTAATGCAGCTCAAGGGAATAAAAGACCAACAGTGGAGGTTGCGTTAGATGCAGAAAAGGCCTTAACAGGGTAGAGTGGAACTACTTATTTAGAGTGTTACAGAAATTTAATCTGCCAGAAAAATACATTAATTGGACTAGGGCATTATATAACGGACCGCTGGCAAAAGTAGTGGTAAATGGATATGTATCAAGCCAGTTCAAACTAAGCAGATCAACTAGGCAGGGATGTCCATTGTTCGCCTTGGCAACAGAACCATTGGCAGAGCTGATAAGAAAGGAAAATAAAATAAAAGGGATAAAAATAAAGGAGAATGAGTATAAAATCAGTCTATTTGCAGACGACATCAAAGTATACCTAACAGAACCAGAGATATCAATAAAAGAGTTGTGGAAGAAGTTGAAGGAGTATGGAGAAATATCTGGGTATAAGGTCAACACAAGTAAAAGTGAAGTGATGCCAATGAGTAATGCGAACCATATAGAACTCAAAAAAAATCTCAATTTAAATGACAATCACAAGCGATACGATACCTTGGTATCAGGATAGACAATAACCTGAACCACTTTTTCCACACTAAATTATCAACCATTAATAAGGAAAATACAGGAAGACTTGGAAAACTGGAAAGAATTACCGCTAACGTTGATAGGGAGGGTGAATTGCATTAAGATGAACGTATTCCCACGGATACAATACTTATTTCAAATGTTACCAATTCCCTTAACAGAGAAATTCTTTGTAGGACTAAGGAGAATAACAAGGAAGTTCTTATGGAAAGGGGAAAAAATCAAGGGTAGCGCTAAACAAATTAACAGAGAGTTATAATCAAGGTGGATTACAGTTACCAAACTTCAAAAACTATTACAGAGCTGCGCAATTAAGGTTCCAGACGGGAGAAAAACCGGATTGGACTAGGTTAGAACTAGATAAATAGAAGAAAAGGTACCGGAGCATATACTGTATAAATGGAATGAAAAGCTAGTGCAATATAACAATTCACCAGTACTGCATCATTTAGTTAAAATATAGAAGATAGATATAGAAAGAAAAAAGATAAATTACCAAATATCAAAAATGCTATTGATACAAAATCTACTAATCCCTTTTACAATTGACAACTTATTTTTTAGAGAATGGGAGAGAAAAGGAATCAAGAGAATAGAAAATTGTATTTTTGTGAAATAATTTCTTAACATTTCAACAGTTGAAGGACAAATATGGAAGTAGATTGAGACTACCAGAAGGAAGCAGCTTTGAATATGTAATTACAGACACAATAATAATTAAAAGATTTATAACAAACGTACGTTAACCTGCAATGCAAGGAAAATGATGAAATAAGGTACAAACCTAAACAAAGCTGGGAAAAGGATTTAAACATGAAGATAAAGAACGAAACATGGGAAAAGTTATGTTATGGAACTATGAAAAACGCAATAAATACAAGGCTACGTATGATGCAATATAATTGGTTATTCAGAAATTAAGAGTGGGGCCCAACAATATTGGATAGATGCTTTCACTGTAAACAAGAAATTGTAACAACAATACATGCAATTTTGGGCATGCACAAAAGTGAATACTTTCTGGGAAGAGCTAAATCGGATATTAAACAAAATCACAAAAAAACATACCAAAAAATCCAGAAATTTTTATTTTAAATAATATAAGAAGTAAAGAACTAGGTTTCAAATTGGATAGAGCCCAAAATGATTCATTATGATAGCCTTAGAGGTAGCAAAAAAATGTATAATGTCAACTTGGAAAATGGAAGAGAGCCTGAAAATACAACAGTGGTACATAGAAATGAATAAGACGTATAATTTAAAAGACAAAATGACATTGTTTAAATTTAGTAGTTTCTTCCTTTTAATTTGGTTATGTATTCCATTAATATTTAAAGTCATATAGTTCAGCGTAGCCCTTTTATATTTTGTTTATCTTCTCTTTCCGTTTTTCCATCATTACCTTTCCTCCTTTTCCATTTCTGTTTTCTTATTTTCAACTCTTTATAAGACAACATTCCTACAACATCCAACATTTTCCTTATTCTCCTATTTCTATCTTATTTATCCCCAATCTCCCCTTCCCCTCCTGAGTTGTCCTTTATCCCTTGTCGGACAACCACATCTCCCCTCTCCATTTGGATTTGCGAATCTACTCGCAAGCGTCAACTGATTTTGCAGTGACCGCTATTTCCCCCCACCCCACCCCCCCCAGAAAAGATTTCACTTTTCATATGTCACAAAGGTCACTCTTTTAATTCCCTCCTTATTCTCTCTATTCCATTACCTTCCCTTATTAATTCTTGTCTATACTATCTATATTTTCCTCTAAGTACAGATACTTTCACGTATGCACATTGTCTCTATTCACTCTTATACCTCTTTACCCGCATACATATCAATCGTGATAATTTTTACTCTCATTACCCGTCTTCATCCCTCAGTCTATTTTTGTCTTTACCCACATACATATCAATCGTGATCATTTTAACTCTCATTACCCGTCTTCCTCCCTCAGTCTATTTTTGTAATTGTTCTGCAAATTTTTGTGCTTCTTCTGGATCCGAGAATAGTCTGTTTTGTTGTCCTGGAATAAATATTTTCAATACTGCTGGATGCTTTAGTATAAATTTATACCCTTTCTTCCATAAAATCGCCTTTGCTGTATTGAACTCTTTTCTCTTCTTTAGGAGTTCAAAACTTATATCTGGATAAATGAAGATTTTTTGCCCTTTATACTCCAGTGGTTTGTTGCCCTCTCTTACTTTTTCCATTGTCTTCTCCAGTACCTTTTCTCTTGTAGTATATCTTAGGAATTTTACTACAATAGATCTTGGTTTTTGTTGTGGTTGTGGTTTAGAGGCCAATACTCTATGTGCCCTTTCTATTTCCATTTCTTGCTGTAGTTCTGGACATCCTAGGGTCTTAGGGATCCACTCTTTTATAAACTCCCTCATATTCTTGCCTTCTTCATCTTCCTTAAGGCCCACTATCTTTATGTTATTTCTTCTGTTATAATTTTCCATTGTATCTATTTTTTGAGCTAGTAGTTCTTGTGTCTCTTTAGTTTTTTTATTAGATTCCTCCAATTTCTTTTTTAAGTCTTCTACCTCCATTTCTGCTGCTACTGCCCGCTCTTCCATCTTGTCCATTTTCTTTCCCATTTCTGTTAAGGTCATCTCTATTTTATTCATTTTCTCTTCTGTGTTTATTCTTTTTCTTAAATCATTAAATTCCTGTGTTTGCCATTCTTTAAATGACTCCATGTATCCTTTAATAAGAGAAAGTATATCCTTTATCTTGCCTTTCTTTTCTTCTTCTATTTCACTGTACTCTTCCTCTTCCTCTTCTTCTTCCTCTGGGTTGGCCATCTGTTGTTTCTTTGGTGCCCTTTCCTTCTCTTCTTTCTTGTTTCTATTGTCTTCTGTGGTCTCTTCTTGCTGCAGGTGTTCTGCAGCTGTCGTTGCCGGCTGTGGAGATCGACTCCCCAGCTGGTCCCCCCTCCCGTCGGTGTGTTTTTTTTCATGCGCGGTTGAAAATGACATTGTTTGAACAAATTTGGGAACCATACATGAAATATAACAGAAAATGCCGGCCTCAGACCTCCATCTCCTAAAGTGATAAGAAGATATTTTTTGTTTTGCTTTTGTGTGAAGATGTTGTTTTATTGTATTTTATATGTTTAATATTTATTGGTTTAGAAGGAGCGAAGTGGGGAGAAAAGAGGGAAAATGTCACTGTGTATATTTAATGAGAAACATTTGTACATATTTTGGTTGATATGGTTCATAGTGCAATAAATAAAAAGTTACAAAAAAAATGTGTTCCTCTCCTCTTTCCCATCCCCCTTCCCAAAACCATTTGAACATCATGATTCTCAGCATCCGTATCACTGTTTGCCACTGCATTGAGATCTTCATTAACTAACGACACCTCACCTTGTATCCTTTTTTCTATTAATTTAGAGCATTGAAACCCTGGAAAATTGAACTCCTGGTGCTGGTCACCATGCAGCCATATCTATGTTGAAGTAGTTAAAACTAGTTCATTTATTTCTAGATGTACTGTCAATTCATTTATATTGTTGCATAGCCTGCGTACATACTGATAGAGATTAAAGTTTGAAACTTTACAATTGTAACTTAGTTGGATTTAGTTTCTGCTGAATACTTTTGCTTTCTAATTTTTGCTCTCGTTTTAATTTTCATTCACCTTTCTCTACACTCTGCCATTGCTTTCTCATTTATGTTAGATATATTTTTGATTTATTAAAATGTTTGCTACTTGAATCATATTTAACTCATTTAAAGTCCTATTTCTAATCCAAATTATACAATACAAAAAACACTGGCCCAGTGTGGTTCTAAAAGAACATCTGTTTAAACTATGAGGTAGGAACAGTTAGATCCTTGGAATTTATCAACTTTCAAATTCACAAACTTCTTACGTCTGGTCTTTTTGATTAATTTTTTTAGTTCCTCTTTCTCACTAAACCCTTAATTTTCTAACCTGTCTGGCAGATTATTCACAGTACATTTCTGATTAACCGAAAACTGATCAACTGAAATTCAGAATAAGTAACAAAACATAAATTTCAGATAAGACATGATGTCACAATTTGAAAAAATAGTTGAAAATAATTTACCCACCGTGCTCAAGTGGGGCTACAGGGAATCAATTTTACAAAGAAACATTTGTCCACAGGTTACACATTGAAGGAAAGGATAGCACTAATCATTTATTTATAAATTAACATTTTTTGCCATGAGTTACTGCAACTTCATGATATATTGCATTGTGGCATTCTTAGAATTTGAATTGAATGCTGCGCTCTCTCCCTGCCTGAGCCAGGCGCTCTTCCCCTCGTCCACCCAAGCCACGGGTTCTTCCCGCTTGCCCGCCCAAGCCGTGCGCTCTCCCCACTCGAGTCATGCTCTCAGCCCCTCCCGCCCGAGCTACGCTGGCCCCCTGCTCGCCCACCCGAGCCATGGAGTCACCTTGCTCGCCCAAGCCACTCCTTCTGTCAAATACCCTTTCAGCAGGGTTGCTGAAATTCTACTGGAGGACAATCCCTGTGCAAACTCCTACCAGTTACAGGTGAGGTGAGATCTTGGGCTCCCAGGCAGGATTGGCAACGGCAGTAGAGAGGTGTTGTGGATCTGCGACTGTGTGGGAAGGTATCAGGAATCAATGACAGCCAATGCAAGTATTCTCCTGATTCTACTGGGCTGCTTTAGAGAAATTATTGGAAAAATCTGCTTAACCAAGCATTATCCGGTCCCAAGCGTTTCAGATAATCGGAAACATAGTGTATTTATTTATTCTGCCATTTCCTATTTCCCACTTTAAACTTGTCAGTGAGGGACCCATATTTGCCTCATTTATCTTTTTATCTTCCTACAAAAGTATAATAGTACAGATTCTATCACCTATGTGTATATGTACAGATGGTAGTATAGGATGACTGTGATTGGCTGAGAGTGTAGCCACACCTACTGGCAGGTCTTAAAGGATTGCTCCTAGCCAGACCAGGTCATTCTGGACTGGTCGACCTACTTGTGATATCCTCCAGTCTTTTAGTTAATAAAAGCCTTGGTTTGGATCAACAAGTCTTTGGTTCTTTCGACACGCATTACAAAAAGCTTTTGGTCTGTTTTTGTTTCTGACTGATTATCGCTCATCGTCGTTGTTTTCTGAGTTCTGAATCCTGAGATCTTCAATGAATTTAGGCAATTTTATAAATCTCTTCTGATTTAATACTATCTTTAATTTCTCTAATTTGCAATGGCCAAATCACTTGTTTGGGTTTTTTTGCCCTAAGCTGACGTGCCGCTAGATCTGCAGAATATTATCAACATTCTCTTTTGTTCTGGTATTTTATATTTTTTATTAATTTTCCACAAAAAAAGAAAAAAAACAATAATATATATACAGAAATGTGAAAAAGTAATATACATTGTCCTTAAATATAACAGCCTTGTACTTTCAAATTAATTCAGTATTTCCATATATTGACAGTTACATTGAGTAAGGAAATAAAAAGTTAATGTATAAAACAAAAATAACTTCTAACTCTGATGAAAAAATTATTTAAAAACCCCACAAATAAAAACAAAAACAACTGGTCAGTAGAAAAGAGATTCTTCCTGAGTAAACACAACGCACTTGAATTTAAAAAAAAAACAAACTGGAAGTGGTTCCATTTTGTGTATTCGTTTGAGTTGCAGAAAATATTGAATAAATGGTTATCAAATTTTGCCCTGTGGAAAGATAAAGGAATCATAACCTTGAAAGAATTTTTCGACTTGTCAATACTTCTTCAATTTGTGTCTGTCAAGCTTTGATTCAGTTCAAGGTAGTTCATAAGGCACATATGTCTAAGGACGGATTGGCCTGTATTTTTCCTAACATAAGTCCTATTTGTAATAGGTGTAAATCCAAAGAGGCCACTTTGATACTTATGTTTTGGTCCTGTACAAAGTTAGATAGATTTTGGCAAGGTGTTTTTGAAACTTTAGCTAAAGTGTTAAACCTAGATTTACAGCCAAACTTGCAGCTATTTTGAGGATCACATTATAGGAATCAGGCTTTGCACCTGATTCAGCCCAAAGGAGAGTAGCCTTTGATGGCAAAGAGAGCTATATTACTCAAGTGGAAAGATTGCAATCCGCCTACTTCAGTGGCTTTCTTCCATTATGTCAAGTGAAGTTTTGGAAAAAAATTAGAAGTCAGATGTTTGATGCTACCTTTAACTTCGAAAAAACCTGTTCCTTATTTTATCAACAGCTGTACTCGGCCTCGGTGTTTTTAGCATACACTTTTGTTTACTTTATAGCTGTTGGCATCAAGATCAATTACAATATCTGGATGATCTTGGTTTCCACCCATCACAGATGTTCCTTCTCCACCCTCCTTGACTTTGCAGCTTAAAACTACTTATTTTCTCACTTTTCATGTTCTAAAGAAGGGTAATTAATTTGAATTTTTTTTTTCTTTGTTCAGTGTTTCCAGCAATGTTTTAACATCTGTAGTTCTTTTTGCTTCATTAATGCTCACCTCCATTGATCCTGCAAAGTCCAATTCCAGTAGCTATCATTGTGTTCTGTTTCATAGGATAGAGACTTCCTTGGATTCAGTGAAAATATTCTTTCCTTTTGGCTAAGTAAAGTGGTCCATTCCAAAAGCATGAACAAATTATTCCAGCAAATTAAGGATACTATCAGTTGTTCAGATGAGTACCAACTAATTAATTACTGATACACCCACTATTGTAAAAGACCCATGCCAGAGAGTTCTATTTTGATGGCCAAATTTTATCCATCGGTCAATTTCTCCAAAATAATTATCTAATGATTTAGTGTACACTGCTTTGTGTTTTAAATGCTTAGCAAATTTCACACTTGCAATAGAAATGTATAATATTTGCACATTTTACAATAGAACTCCACAAGTTTTTTTTTCTTTTCATATTGGATTGTAATCAGTGTCTAGGTTTGTTTTCCAATTATAAACTAAGAGTTGCATTCTATAAAGTACGTCAACTGGAATTTTCCAACAATTTGTCTGTTATATTCCTTCCTGAAGTCCAGTGCTTTCAAATGATTTAGAAAAATACTTTGTCCAATTGACAACACAATATATGCCCTTTGAACTGAAGCAGACAGTTTAAAACCAAACTAAATTTTAATCTTCTGGTGAAGAAATTTTTGCAACATCTGGCTCACCAGTATTTCACCTCGCATTCTGCATTGCAATGTTTCAGTATGATGATTAACAAAACTGTTACAGGAAAAGTATTTTACATTTATTGCAGTTTTTAATTTTAGCAGTAATTTTGCATAGTCCTTTCTCAATCAAATAATAATTTGTTGCTTTATTGTTATTTTCAGCACTACCTTTTTCTGGAATGAGCATGCTCATAACCCAAGTTCTCATTTCTAAAGGTAATCTTTAAGAAATAAATATTTTTTGATTAAAATTATTATGTTCCTCATTGGTTGACTTAAATTTTTCTATTTAGGAATCCTTTCTTCTTCAACTCGGTTTGGATCGATACCAAAAGTTGCATGTGAGTGAAGCTTGTATTCATTTTTTAAGCGTAAGAGAAACCAATTTCTGGTATTTATGGAAGAATTTTTTTAATCTGTGAAAACTTTATTTTCATGATGCAGAATGCAAAAATGGTTTAAAAAAATTGTTGATGGGAAAGAAATTTCAGTTTTTCTCTGTAACTGAAGACTTTGAATCATGCACTTCTCTAATCCATCACTTCTCTCTCCCCTCTAAGCAGTTGACAGTATATAAATTGGTGTGCCCAGAGTTAATCAACTTAGAATTAATCAAGAATTAATTCAAAGATTTATAAAGAATTTATGAAGAAAACCAAGATTAGAATTCCTTACGTTTTTTTTTTATTGCATTCCATCAGTTGCAGGTATTTGTGGTTACCTGGTCGGAAAGATTTCGTACATGAGAACATGCCAAGAGAAGTTCATGAGACTGGAGAATTCGCCACTTGGAGATGCTCTGCGACAAGGACGTAGAAGATTTTCACCTCAGTAAGTTGCTATTATTTTGTGTATTTTAAATAAATAGTTATATTTAGTGTTCTTTGAGGAAATAAATCTCAAAATTATCAGAATCAGAATTTATTGTCATGAATGTGTCACAAAATTAGTTGTCTTGTGGCAGCATTACAGGTGTAAATATTGCTATAAATTACATTTAAAAAAATAAATGTGCAAAAGAAGAGAAAGTGAGGTTGTCCATTCAGAAATCTGATAGTGGAGGGGAAGAAGCTGTTTTGGACCATTGGATGTTCATCTTCAGGCTCCTATACCTCCTTCCTGATGGTAGCAGTTTAAAGAGGGCATGGCCTGGGTGGTGAGGGTCCTTGATAGAGGCTGATTTCTTAAGACACTGCCTCTTGTAGATGTCCTTGATGGAGTGAAGACTGATGCCCATGATGGTGCTGGCCAAGTTCACAACTCTCTGTAGTCTTTTTTCTTTGTCCTGTGCATTGGCACCTCCATTCCAGACAGAGATGCAACCAGTCAAAATGTTCTCCATTGTACCCCTGTAGAAATTTGCAAGAGTCTTTGGTAACATAACACATCTCAAATTCCTCATGAAGTATAGCCATTGGCGAGCCTTTTTTTTTGTGATTGCATCTAAATGGTTAGCGTTTCTGAGAACTGCAAGTGTCTTCAAATGGACACCAGTAACAAATTTCTCAGTTCCTAATAACTATTCTATAACTAGAATAATAATCTAGAATAACTAGATTAGAATTGCTTATTTACAAACTAAATATAACAATCCTTGATTGCTTGAACCATTTTTTTTGTGAACAATGCATATTGCGACATATTAGACACTTCAGGAGGAATATTTTTGCCTAGTCTTAATTTTAAAAGACTGCATATTAATTTTAAACTTGTATTATTAGTGAGCTAATGGGACTCTTCACTGGTGATAATAGGGAGACTGGTTAGCAGATCTTTTGATTTTGTCCCTATCACAAGGATCAGCGTCTTTGTCAAGCAATCGTGCTTGACACTGTTATCTTGTACTGATCTTGAAACTGGTAACCATTAAGTATAAAGCACATCAACCAATGTCATGATAGTTTTCTGATAAATGTTATTCTATAAAGAGAATATGAACATCATTATTGTCTTAACACAAAGAAGTCGAGTAAAGTTATTTCTATTAGAAAATTTTGTCTTAAATTATACATTGGATTTTTTTCTGCTGAAGCTTCTAAGTAAATATTTTTTCATTGCAGACTTTCATATCCGAAGTCTGAATTCTCAGAGAAGACTGGAGAACATCAAGCATTTTCTTCTACTTCAACGTTTCAACCTGAAATAAATAGTCCTTTCACTTTTTCTGATGATTACACCTATAGTAATCGTTCCCTAGAGCCAAACTATGAGGCTGTTCCTTTTAGTTCTACCCAAAGTGAATCAGCTCCTACAGGGATTGTCGATGCTTCAGGTGAAATGTTGTTTTTTTGTGCTCTCATTAGCATATTTCTTTGAAGGGTACCTTTAATAGTTTCTAAAGCGTAATCTATTTAATTTTATTGGCACTTTCAATATCTTTATCATGTGGCTAAATATTTTGTTTGACTAATGGGTTAAATTTTGTTAGATTTAAATTCTTTGTGTAGCTGTAATTTATGCGACATCCTTATGGATTTTAACCTTTCTTGAAAACATACGTGGCTTTCCACAAACTTTGAACAATACAAGTTTGCAATAGAAATCTCAAACTGGATGTTTCAAATAAATCTGTCGGTTAAATAACTGACTGAAGGATATAGAAATCCATATTTATCCTGGATATGAGACACTTAATTAGTTCTTGTTTTTTCATGAAAACTCTTCTTGTCAAGCTCAAATGTGATATTAGGTGAATATGCAAGTGCAGTTTGGCAGGCCCATAAAAATATTTTGCAATTTGTTGATACATAATTTTAGAATGGAGAATTGATTTATGACTTGCTATTTTAATGGTTGGAGATAATATTTTTCAAGATTTTTAAATATACTTTTGATACTTTTTGAAGTATATATCAATATAATTTCATGCTATTAGAAGCATTTATAGAAATATTCACTATTTTAAAAACGTATTGTGTCTGAGAAATTAAAATCTCTGCATGATGTAGTTTTCATTTGTCTCCCAAAGAGTTGCAAAATTTCCAATGAAGTTCCTGCATAGATGACCTGTCACTTTGGGATTGACAATTATATCATTGTCAATTGCTACAGAAGCATTGTTGCCATAGCACTTCAATAAAAAATCAACATTTGTGACAAATCTTGATTTATAGATAGGAAATACTACATAATCATATTAAAGTCAATTTTAAAATATTAATCTCTACAAATTAGTTTAAACCTTCTACAGATTGGCTTTTCACCCCAATTACAGGAATTACAATTGTAAATGGGCAAGCCCCATTCCGAGAATTGCTTTGATAGCTAGTGATGTCATGTCCTTAGGCATGCATATTGTTAAAAGTTGCCAGTATTTGAATATTCCTGACATTCACAAACAACTTTTTTTAAAATGTTGAAAATGAGTAAGCTTCACTGGCAAGTACAAGAAAATAAATATATTTAACTTGCTAATTTAAATTGTTTTTAAGTTAAAATATCCTTGCAGCCACATCAGTCATTTAAATGATTGAGGTCTCTCTTCCTTCTTCCTGGATCCAACCTCGTGCAGACAAATTTCCCAGTATAGTTTCTGGAAAACCACTGAAATTCACGTTACACTACCCAGCATTAGAGCTTGACCAACTTGGCAGTGCCAAACAGTTTTTTGCAAGTTTGAGTTTGTTGCATTTACTTGCATTTATGCAGTTGCAAGTATAAGGTTTGGCCTACTTTTAATTCCCCTGAGGAATCTACCCTTTTTTTAAAAAAAAATATATGATGAGGTTCCTGGCTTATCAGTTCAATCTGGAGCTTTCCTCAGTTTGACATTGTTGCACCATTTGGCATAAATTCAGTTAGCCTGTTAAATTTCTAACATTCATTTGATCAATAAAACTTGTGTATTATTTGATTATGATTAATTTCAGATTTGAGTGAAAGCACCAGAGAACATAGATCTAGAAATTGAAGACTGGCTGAGACAGCACACTTTCTTTCCTCAAACTATCTGTTTTCCTAAGAATCTTGCAAAGATTTATTGTATATTTGAGTGTCTTTCTTGTTGTATCAAAACAAAGAAGGCGATCTCTGAATAACAGGACTGTTGCCCACAGTCTGTTGCTCATTTTACATGCAATATGGATTCCCGTTTTAAAATTCATCTATAATGATTTATTTGAACAAATAAGATCACACTGTGCAATGAGGTGAACTTAATGGTGCTAGAAATGGTAAAGCATTTCAAGTACCATGTAAATTACTTAAATGAGCAACTAAAACTCTAAACTGTATAGAAAGATTTGGTCATTCTAATTTGTGAAACCATTTACAGAACTTGTATATTCTGTTTTATTTTGACTTAATGAAGCAGAAGGTTAACATTGTACAATAAAAATCTATTCTTCAGTTCTGGATTACTCTTAATGACCTTTTTCAAACTTGCCCTCTTTATATCCCTGCATGTAACAGAAACTGCTTCCTTTCTAAATGGAACAATTTTCACTGGTAACTATTATGGAACAGATGTGCGTTAACATTTTAGTGATTTCATATCCTGTAGGTATTAAACTTACACATTTTAATTTGATACTTAAAATTTTGGATTCCTGTGGCTTTCAAATAATATAATCAATTTTGTAGTTAGTTATTGTTTAAGTTCTACCATCATGGTATTGCCTACCCTTTCAAGACCAGTTGTAAAAATTGACCTTGAAGCCAATGTTGCAAATTTTGAACTTTATATAATTCGCCCTCAACACATTATCCCCATGTCTGCATGGGTTTTCTCCAAGTGCTCGGTTTCTTCCCACCTTTCAAAAACACTGGGGGGGGGTGGGGTTTAGGTTAATCAGGGTATTTGGGCAGCTCAAGTTCATGGACCGGAAGGTCCTGTTTCCGTGCTGTATATCTAAATTTAAATAATACACAAACAAAAAATAAACCATTGATTGATACTCCATATTTTATATTATGGCTATTACTGTTGAAACTCCTTTTACTGGTTTCATTTTCAATAAAATATCTCTTGAACAGCGCAAATCTTGGCTTTGCCACCAAATTCCATCCAGTAGAATCTATCCGTTCCTAAATGTAGGAAGCCTTCAAACATTCCTACGAGATAAAATTTGAACAAGCTCACCAATACTACTAAATATATTAATTTTGATAAATTGCATTTCCTGAACTTTGGTTATTTCCCTTTTCTCTCTGAATATCCGTTCTTGCTGTTTTCCTTTCTCACTCATGCTTCTTGTGCCTTCCCACTGTCTTGTTATTCATCTGCATTTCCTTGTCCACTGTTGCTTAATGTCATATGTATAAGCCCAGTCTGATGTATTTTTCTATTTATTTGGAGAATATACAGCATATCAAATTTATAGACAGTCATTTATGATTTAATAGATGTGTTTGACTTCACAAAAGAGTCTGGAAAAACAACCAACTGAAAAACCTCACAAAGATAAGCGTATACAGAGCCGTTGTCATACCCACACTCCTGTTCGGCTCCGAATCATGGGTCCTCTACCGGCATCACCTACGGCTCCTAGAACGCTTCCACCAGCGTTGACTCCGCTCCATCCTCAACATCCATTGCAGCGCTTTCATCCCTAACGTCGAAGTACTCGAGATGGCAGAGGTCGACAGCATCGAGTCCACGCTGCTGAAGATCCAGCTGCGCTGGGTGGGTCACGTCTCCAGAATGGAGGACCATCGCCTTCCCAAGATCGTGTTATATGGCGAGCTCTCCACTGGCCACCGTGACAGAGGTGCACCAAAGAAGAGGTACAAGGACTGCCTAAAAAAATCTCTTGGTGCCTGCCACATTGACCACCGCCAGTGGGCTGATATCGCCTCAAACCGTGCATCTTGGCGCCTCACAGTTTGGCGGGCAGCAACCTCCTTTGAAGAAGACCGCAGAGCCCACCTCACTGACAAAAGGCAAAGGAGGAAAAACCCAACACCCAACCCCAACCAACCAATTTTCCCCTGCAGCCGCTGCAACCGTGTCTGCCTGTCCCGCATCGGACTTGTCGGTCACAAACGAGCCTGCAGCTGACGTGGACTTTTACCCCCTCCATAAATCTTCGTCCGCGAAGCCAAGCCAAAGAAGAGAGATGTGTTTGACCTGTCAAGCTTGGAGTATTTCTGGAATAGAATGTAATATATGCAAAATTATTGCTTTCAATCCATTCTTCGTATTGTGCTATTATTGTCCTTGTCTGTTTTTGAACATATCCTCTTACTCAAGATTTTTTGGTAGTGTATTAATAATATTCTTAATGACTGAAGTTCCATAAATTGCAAGACTGCTCATAATGACAGCAGAGTGGATTTCAGTGCCTGGGCTTGAGCATGCAGAACTGACTTGGGTAGCATGACCAGTTTACTCTTTTTTTTGCTGCAGATGTAGGTTCAGCACCACAGATTGCATTATAAATGGAAATATGTTTGTATTTTGTGAGGTGAGCAAACTTGTAGCTTGTTTTATTTGAGGGAAATGCCGCTGAGACTTTTTTTTTTGTTACCACAGCACCTGATCCAAAGAGCGAAGAATCAAAACCTCAAAGGAAGCCAATGACATACGATGAATTGAGAAACAAAAATAGGGAGCAGTATGAAGTTACCATTACACAAAAGGCAGAGGTTCTGCAAAAACCAGCAGCTCAGAGAATATTTAGCAACAAAGGTGCTCAATTATGGATTTTTTGAGGGAGAATGAAAAGGCCCGTTTATTGCATCTTCACATGTTGCTTCTCAAATGAATGGCTAGTGTTCTTGTGATGGGAGTAAACCAGTGGTTTGGTTAAAAATTCCAAGAATATGAATGTAATTGAGTAATATGTCCAGGAGTGTTGAAACGTCCAAATCAAAATGATATGCATGTAAAGATCAAGTTTTCTTCAACTGGTTATAACAAATCTTGGTAAATATTGGTTATGATGCAATATCTTGCAAATGTATCTGGTTCCAATGTGACTTGGTGTCCCGATTGTTGCAATTATAGTTGGTACATTGGTTTCCACTGGTAGGTAAAACTGGAAGTCAAGATTCAGGGAAGTAGATTTAATACAAATGAAGAGGAACTACTTCTTCCAAAGAATAATGAACCTGTGAAATTCACTACCCAAGGAAACAATAGAGGCTACTTCACTAAATAAATATGCAGGAAATGTTTTGCGTTACTTTCTCCATACTGATAAAGAAGCATTCTAAAGAGAGGGTGAGCCAGCAATAACTCAGATTTCAGTCCATAGAAAATTGCCAAGGGTTGCCTGTGCCATTCTGCTGACAAGGGAACTCAAAGACAGCATAAAGGCAAAGGAGTGGACATTATGTACTGCAAAAATTAGTGGGAACCCAGAGGATTGGGTAACTTTGAAAAACCAATAGAAGGCAAAAGAAAACAATAAGAGGAGGAAAAAAATTGAATATGAAAGTAAGCTAGCCAATAACATAAGAGGATACCAAAAGTTTTTTTCCCGATATATTGAAGTAAAAAAGAAGCAAGAGTGGATATTGGACTGCTGGAAAATGATGCTGGAGAAGTCATGGGAAACAAAGAAATGGTGGATGAAGTGAATGGTTATTTGCATTAATCTTCATTATGGAGAACACCAGTGACGTGCCAGAAATTCTAGAAAGTTGGGGGCAGAAGTGAGTGTAGTCACCATTACTGAGAAGGTGCTTCGGAAGCTGAAAGCGGATAAGTCACCTGCACTGGACAGACAATATTCCTGAGTTTAAGGAGGTAGCTGAAGAGATTGTGAATGCAGTACTAATGATTTTTCAGGAATAGCTGAAGGAGTCTGGAATGTTTCCAGAGGACTGGATAATTGCAAATGGCACTCCACGTTTGAATAAGGGAGAGAGGCAAAAAACAGGAAATTTTAGGCCTGTTAGCCTAACTTCATTGGTTGGCAATATTCTATATTTAATTATTAAGGATGAGGTTTTGGGGTACTTGAAAGACCATGAGATATAGGAGCAGAAATAGGCTATTCAGCCCATCAAGCTTGCCCTGCCATTTTATCATGAGTTGATCCATTTTCCCACTCAGCCCCACTGCCAGGCATTTTCCCCATAATATTTGAGTTTGGCTAATCAAGAACCTAGCAATTTCTGCCTTAAACACACCCAATGACTTGGCCTCCACAACTGCCTGTGGCAACAAATTCCACAGATTCACTACCCTCTGGCTAAAGAAATTCCTCCGCACCTCTGTTCCAAGCAGATGACCTTCAATCCTGATGTTGTGCCCTCTTATCCCAAACTGTCCCACCATGGGAAATGACCTTTCTATATCTATTATAGCTATGCTTTTCAATATTCAAAATGTTTCAATAAGATCCTTCCCTCCCACCCACCCATTCTCCTCAATCCCTAAAGCACAAGGTAAAATAAACTAAAGTCACCATAATTTCCTTCAGAGGAGATCTTGCCTGACAAAAGTGTTGGAATTCTTTCAGAAATAATGAGCAGGACAGAGTCACTGGATTTTGTTTACTTGGATTTTTAGAAGGCCTTTGACATGAGGCTGTGAAATTAGACAGGAACCCATGTTGTTATGAAAAAGATACTAGTCTGGATAGAAGAGTCGCTGATTTGTGGAAGAAAAAGAATGGGAATAAAGGTGGCCTTTTCCAGCTGGTTGCCAGTGACTGGTGATCAGTGTTGTGTCAGCAACCTTTTGCACTATATGTAAGTGATTTAGAGAATGAAATTGATGGCTTTGTGGCTAAGTTTGTGGACAATACACAGATAGGTGGAAGGACTGGGTAATGTTGAGGAAGAGGGACTAAATGGAGTGAGAATTCAGAAAGTAGAGGTCCAAAGGGACTTGGGAGTCTTTGTGCAGGATTCCCTAAAGGTCAACTTGCAGGTTGAGTCAGTAGTAAGGAAGGCAACTGCGATGTTTGCTTTCATTTTGAGAGGACTAGAATATAAAGGCAAATGTCTATTTCTGAGGGTTCAGAAGGTATTGGTCAGACCACAGTTGGAGTATTTCAAGCAGTTGTCTCGGAAAGGATTTGCTGGTGTTAAAGAGGGTTCCAAGATTTATGAGAATGATCTCAGGAATGAAAGGGTTAACATGAGAAGAATGTTTGGTGGCTCTGGGCTGTATTTGCTGGAGTTTAGAATGGTGAGGGGCAATCTCATCAAAACATTCTGAATATTGACACAGCTGGATAGAGTGAAGGTGGAGATAATGTTTCCAGTGGTGGGAGTGTCTAGACCTGAGGGCAAGGCATCAGAATAAAAGGAAATACCTTTAGAACAAAGATGAAGAGAAATTTCTACAGTCAGAGGGTTGTGAATCTGTGGAATTCATTGCCTCAAACATTTGTGGAGGCTGTCATTGGGTTGATAAGTTCTTGATTACTAAGGGAATCGAAGGTTATGAGGAAAAAGTGAGGAGAATGGAATTGAAAAGAAAAATACATCAGTCATGATTTGAATGGAGGTTTAGTTTCAATGGGATGAATGCCCTTATTCTGCTTCTATGTCTTGTAGTCATTAGGAAATGGTGGATTTGGTGGGCATTTTAGCTGTTGATGGTCCATAGCACCTTGGATATGCCCAGTTTTGAACTGACAGGTTTGTTTCATTTAGCAAAGGAAATTGGTGTACATGGACAGAAACATTGTGATGGACATGATGGGCCAAAGGCCCTATTCCTGATCTGGTAAATAACTTTCAGGTTTTGGCCAGCGCAGTATGTGGTGATGCTGTCATAACTTTGAAATTCCCCACCCTATCCTACTTCCTTGACATGCTGCAATCTGTGCCACTGCTACTTTCAGTTCTTCCAATTCTTATTAATTCTTCATAAGCAATATTGAGGAGGGTCAGTAGATGGTAATCATGAGGAAGTTTCATGCCCATGTTTGATCTAATTTCATTGGATCTGGGGTCAGTGTTGACGTGAGCATATATGACTACTCCTTCCGATGATAATTGCAAGAGGTTTGGTAGTCCATGATGAAGTAATTAAGTTCACTTCACATTTCACCACAGATGAAGAAAACAGATTTTGTTCAAAAGTTATGTTATGAATACTTTAGGGTAAGAAGTGGACTTCCATGTTTCAGAAAGTTCTTATGTGTTTGTTTATTTTTCACAGTGAGAAGTGAGTTACTTTAAATTCAGCTGTGTAAAGAGCACAGTTTACAGAGGAGAGGATTATAATGAAAAGGAAGATCATTTAGCACAAACCAAGATAGCACTGCAATGGAGTTCATTCAGGAGTGTGATGGCTGCAGTGAAAAAAGGTCTTTAAACCTATTGGTGTGCACTTTCACACCTTCTTCTCCCTGATGAGAGAATGGAGAAGGCATTTTGCCCATGAAAAGCCAAATTAGTGTGACAGCTCTGGAGATCAATCCTGACCTCACATGGTAGCTATTGCACATTCTCTCCATCATGTGAGTTTCATCTATTTGCTGTGCTTTCCTCGTGCATTCCAATTGCTCCTTGGTGCAGGTTACTGCCAAATAATTACGAGGCAAGTTAATTGTGTGTGAGAGAGAATAAGTTGCAGTGGTACAGCAGAGAAAGAAATGGATATTGATAGGATTTTCCTGCTGGGAGATGATGGGCTGAATGGCCTGTGTTACTAAGTTATGTGACTTAGATCTAGTATGAAGTGTCATTTTAAATTTGTGGATTGGAAACCAACTTTGTAGTCCTGCAGAAGCACTGAAATTTGTATTTATTTTTTTAACAGTGATATTGGGTAATAGATGCAGGAGTCATGACTTTTTTATGATAATTATCACAAAAATAATTGATTTTCCACTATTAAAACTTGAATGTTATTTTTATTTTTTGATTGAGTAGATATGTGTAATTTTTAATTGTTAAATCCATGTGAACCTCACACAAAATTCCCTCTCCTCTAGTCTCCATCAACATCTCCCACTGCCTTATAAAGGCGGCCAATCTATTAAAAGACCCATCACATCATTCTCCCATTGGGGGAAGGTTCAAGTATGTGAAAGCACTCACCAACAGGCTTAAAGGCAATTTCTTACATGCAGCAGTTTTTTGCATTCAGGGTAGACAACATCTAATATTCCTATATGTAGCCTTCTCTACATTGGAGAGACTGGTCGGAGTCTGGTAGATTGCTTCACTGATCACCTTCACTCTATCCAAATCAGTGACAGGGTTCTCCCGGTGGTCACCCATTTCAGTTCTGTGGCCCTGTCTCACGCCATCATGACTGTCCATGGACTCATGCACTGCCAACCTATTTGAAGGAGCAACAGCTAATTTTCCTTCTGGGTACTCCAACAACTTCTTCAATTTTCACTAGACTGCTCCTCATTGTCCCTCTTCCCTGTCCCTTTGTCTTTCCTCAGCTCTCTACCCCCTTCCATCTCCATTCACAGAGCCATCCCCCCCCTCCCTTTATTTGCTGGTATGCCCACCACCATTTTGTTCAGGCACCCGACTACATTTTGTTCATACCTTGAAGGGCTCAAGCCTGAAACATTAGTTGTATATTTTTTATCTTTGCTATATATAGTATATATTTGACCTATATATATTAGTACATATGTTTGACCTACTGAGTTTCTCCAGCATTGTATTTTTACTCTTGCCTGCAGCCATCAGGCTCTTGAATGAATCTCACAACAGTGTTCTCATCCTGGCCTTGTTTTGTTCCAGTTGATATTTCTCATTGTAACTATGCTCTTTAATTGTGCCCTATCCCTTCTACTTTCAACAGTTGTATGAATTTAGATTTGCTTGAAAATAAATGAAACTCGGATAGCAGTGGCTAACTAGAAAGAAGTGGTTTTAATATTCAAGTTATGTTGTAATTTATCTAATGCTGCGTACTGAATTGGTGCTGTTTTTTCTTTCCTGCAGAAAAAACTAATAAATATGGAGATGCTTGGGAAGAATAAGAAACACTGTCAACAAGAAACCTTAAATAAACCCAGATGGGCTTTCAGATGTTCGTTGTCAACATATTTTTCAGCATTATTTAATTTGGAAAGCTGGACTATCTTTTTTTAAAATTTGACACCAAATAGATGTGATGACACAAATTACAGTCCGCATTGCAATGGAATCCATTGCATCGGTCAACTACTGGTAATGCCACTTTTCAGTCAAAGATTGATCATATCTCTTTCTTATTATTAGAGTTATGACTTTCAGGAGTGCCACACTTGTTAATATGCAATCATATCTCAATGTAACATTTTTCCACAGAAAAAATGTTCAAAGTAAAATCTTCCTTTCACGTGAAGGTGTGACGAACAGACAAGAGCGGTTGTAGGTCAATTGGGTGGCATGGACTTGTGGGCCTGAAAGGGTTACTGTGCTGTACTGTATGTCTAAATTTAAAACATGAATGATTACTTAATGCTAAATTTTGAACCATGTTGCTGCTGTTAATCAAATTGAAGCAATGTAGTGGACTATTTTGAAGTGATAGTTTCTGAATGCGTTCTTTTGATTATGATGAAGCAATTTATCTGGGATTAAATTTGAAACCTATGAACAATTAAATGCACAGTGCTTAGTTTCTGTCCAATATTTATTGTCTGTAGTTTCTTTCAGTCCGTTCAACTCTTCCCTTCGATTAATCAAAATTAGCTGGAGAATTACATAGGCAGGGGTGTTTTGAAGGAATAAGAAATTTAAATGGTGTTTAACAGGTGTCTTTGAAAGACAATTTCAGTGCTTCGGCAGATTTTTGACAATACCATTGAGACAGACCTCAATGAAAAGTCATCAGCCTGAAACATAGCTGAGGAACCTGTGTGGTGATAATTTAGCAGTAGGATGATGGGCTTGGCTGCAGTCCGAAGTCAACACAGTTGTGCTGTCGGTCTCAATGTTCACTTCAATTTCTTAATATGTAGTGATTATTTGATGTGTATATTGCATTAAATTGGATTGTTCTTTAATGGATAAACAAGTAATGCTCTAAAACAAAATTGATTAATTGAGTTTGATCTGAATTCTTGCCTATCACCACCATTTCTTCACCCATAAACTGGCAGAAATGGAGCTGAAAGCAATAGAACTGACAAGCCCACAGTCTTTGCATTCATGGCTGAAAGCAATTTTTTCTTGACTTTCAAGAGTTCCAAGCCTCTTGGCAGCCAATACCTGAACTAATTCCAAAATGTACCATTCTTGTGGGCCATACAAGAGATAGCATTTGACAGAAACTCAAAAGGACACCAAATTTGCCTTGACCTTCTCTAGCTACTTTATTACTTCCCCTGGTTTCAAGTTATTGACCTTCTGATATCTTACCAAGCAACTACTGTAAGGTCAAATGCTGGGAGATTGCAATTCAAAGGTAATGGTTGTAGGAACCATGTGTCATATGTTTTCCCAACCCCTTCAATGTTGTGAGGTTTGGACAAAGATTGTGACAAAATCCCAAGTGAAGCTTAATCAATGTATTATCTGGCTTTGATGTAACCCTTGGAGGTTGGAGCTAACTGATCTTTATAATTCAGATATACAATAAGCTTCTGAAAATGTAACTTCAAGATTCCATCACCAGTTGTTGGCCATACAATCATGGCTAATCTTCTACCTCAATACCATTTTATCACATTATTCCTATATCTTTTGACCAAGTTGACTTGGTTATTAGTCATCTCCCCGAGTCAAGGAACATTGCCTACAAACACCAGATGAAAAAGGACAAGCTGTCTGGCAGAAAACATGGAGTACTCCTGAAACTGTCTGGTTGAAGGGTCTCCAGTGTCGTAGTGAGATAACCATGCTTCTGAACTCCTTTAAAAGCTTTGACATTTGGCAAAGGCATGGCCCCATCCAGCCTGCTAAAGAAGCAGTTTCATAGATGTCCCTAGCATGTAGAGACAATTTAAAAACTATTGAATTGGAAGTAAATATCTAAAAAAATTTTTTTAATGCAACTGGATAATTACAACCAGCAGATCAAAACAGTAGTTGAACAAGTCTGCAGATGCTGGGTCGAGTACAATACACCAATGTGCTGGAGAAACTCAGCAGGTCACACAGCATCCATCTGAAGTAATGTTTCAGGTGTGGCCCTGCATGATCTCTGAGACCAAAACAAAAATAGATTTCAAAAAATCTCGTCTTCCCTTTCACTTCCTTATTCACAGTTCAACAATTCACATTGTTAGTGAAGTTTCTGATTGTGCACCAACCCTTGTAGGATCAGAGATATAATATTTTGTTTTCCCTTGTACCCAATGTAAATTGTGAATTTTGGGAAAATTAGGCAAAAGACTGGGCTTTGTCACTATACTCTATCTGGAATTTGGTCTTGGAGCAAACCAATGAATATGTCATTGTGATTCTGTCAGTAAGGCTTGCACATCTGTTTGGGCAAGATTTACCCCTGTGATAATATGGAAGTCCAGAGGAAGAAAACAATGGTGTGAAGCAATAAATTGAGGCTGAAGATCTGGATGTAGAATGGAATGAGTGGGATGTTGGGTCCGAAAATGAGGTGAAATTGCAATGTGATGGCTTGGAGGTTGGGACGAAGGACCTTTCTGGAAGAGCTGGTGGTGTGAGCACTCTGGATGGATGATTCTTCTTTCTTTGGCTTGGCTTCGCGGACGAAGATTTATGGAGGGGGTAAAAAAGTCCACGTCAGCTGCAGGCTCGTTTGTGGCTGACCAGTCCGATGCGGGACAGGCAGACACGATTGCAGCGGTTGCAAGGGAAAATTGGTTGGTTGGGGTTGGGTGTTGGGTTTTTCCTCCTTTGCCTTTTGTCAGTGAGGTGGGCTCTGCGGTCTTCTTCAAAGGAGGCTGCTGCCCGCCAAACTGTGAGGCGCCAAGATGCACGGTTTGAGGCGTTATCAGCCCACTGGCGGTGGTCAATGTGGCAGGCACCAAGAGATTTCTTTAGGCAGTCCTTGTACCTTTTCTTTGGTGCACCTCTGTCACGGTGGCCAGTGGAGAGCTCGCCATATAATACGATCTTGGGAAGGCGATGGTCCTCCATTCTGGAGACATGACCCATCCAGCGCAGCTGGATCTTCAGCAGCGTGGACTCGATGCTGTCGACCTCTGCCATCTCGAGTACCTCGTCGTTAGGGGTGTGAGCGCTCCAATGGATGTTGAGGATGGAGCGGAGACAACGCTGGTGGAAGCGTTCTAGGAGCCGTAGGTGGTGCCGGTAGAGGACCCATGATTCGGAGCCGAACAGGAGTGTGGGTATGACAACGGCTCTGTATACGCTTATCTTTGTGAGGTTTTTCAGTTGGTTGTTTTTCCAGACTCTTTTGTGTAGTCTTCCAAAGGCGCTATTTGCCTTGGCGAGTCTGTTGTCTATCTCATTGTCGATCCTTGCATCTGATGAAATGGTGCAGCCGAGATAGGAAAACTGGTTGACCGTTTTGAGTTTTGTGTGCCCGATGGAGATGTGGGGGGGCTGGTAGTCATGGTGGGGAGCTGGCTGATGGAGGACCTCAGTTTTCTTCAGGCTGACTTATTGTAACATTATTGTAACATTAAATACGATCATGATCGAAACTGATGTATTTTTGGAAGGGAATGGCAGGATATTGAAAACAAACAGGCAAGTGAGGGAAGGCATAGATTATCAACTCATTCGAGGTTGATAGGGCACATTTGAAGTTCATATGCTCTCTCCTTGAGGCTGGAGATTGAAACTGGAGACTTGGGATCCATGGGAATCAGTGGGGGGAATGGATGAGCTTTGCATTGCTCAGTCATGCAAGTGCCTGAGTGGAAATTGGATTGTACCGCACTGAGGAAAGATGTGGATGCGAAACACTGAAAGTTGGACACATTCCTGAACCAACAAGAAAGATATTGGAACATGGAACGTATGTGGAAATCATATCTTCTGAAGGTGATTAAGTGCAGATTGAGGGAGCTGTCTTGAGGTATGTAAGAAATCTAGAGTGCCCTCCATGATGTTTGGAACAAAGATACTTTTTTCCTTTATTTGCCCATGTGTTCCACAGTTTTAAATTTGGAATCAAACAATTCATATGTAATTTAAGTATACATTCCAGATTTTATTCATAGTAATTTGTATACATTTTGGTTTGACCATGTGGAAATTACAGCACTTTTTATACATAGTTCCCTCATTTCGGCACCATAATGTTGAGGACAATTGGCTTCACAGGTGTTTGTGAGTACTCGGGTATGTTTCATTGGTGCAGGTAGAAGAGAGCTAGGCTTACTTCTAAGCTTTTGATTCATCTTTGGCATCTGGAGTTGCCATTTTTCAACACGAGGACCAGAGTTGTGCCATTGAAAGTCGATCAAGATCTTATGAGACTGAAAAACAAGAATAAAACAGGAAGAGATATTGGCCAAAGGAAGATCTCCACTGCTGATGACAGTTGAATTCTCTCATCATAATGAAGAAAAATCCCCTTATGCATGACAGATTAAAAACACTCTTCAAGAGGCAGGTGTGGCTATCTCAATGTCTACTGTCTGCAGAAGACTATATTAAAAGAAATACAGAGCTTACACAGCAAGATGAAAACCACTAGTTAGCCAAGGAAAGGATGGCCAGATTACAGTTTGCCAAGAAGTATTTAAAAGAGCCTGCAGAATTCTGGAAAAAGGTCTTGTGGGCAGATGAGATCAAGATTAACTTGTATCAGAGTGATTGCAAGAGCAAAGTGTAAAGAAATTGCACAAGATCCAAAGCACAGCTCATTTGCCATGGTTTGCATCTTGCAGTAGAGCTTCTGTATTCCTGTTCATGAAGGCTTCTGTGGACAGTAGTCATTGATACATCCACACCTGCTTCCTGGATAGTGTTTCTGATCTGTCAGACATGTACAGGGAATTTTTTTTTTTCATTATGTTGAGAATTCTCATCAGCGGTGGAGGTCTTCCTTGGAATACCAGTCCCTTTCTGGTTACAGAGCTCACTGGTACCCTCGTTATTCTTAAAGATGTTCCAAACAGTTAATTTTGGTAATCCTAAGGTCTGAGAGATTTCTCTTTCTGTTTTATTCTTGTATTTCAGCATCAAAATGGCTTATTTGACTTTCATTGACACCACTCTGGTCCGATTGAAATATGGCAACTCAATTCCAAAGGTGACCAAAAGCTTAGAAGCAAGCTTAGCCCTTTTATACCTGCACCAATAAAGCAATTAAACATACCTGAGTACTCATAAACATCCGTGAAGCCAAATGTCCCAAACATTATGATGCCCTGAAATGGGGTGACTGTATAAAAAGTGCTGCAATTTCTACATGGTCAAAGCAAAATGTATACAAATAACCTTGAATAAAATCTGGACTGTACACTTGAATTACATGTAAATTGTTTGATTCCAAACACAAAGCTGGAGCACAGGGGCAAATAAAGGAAAAAGTGTCTGTCCCAAACATTATGGAGGGCAAATCAGGGCATTGTATATGCTCGAGTGAAGATAAATGGAGCTTGATCAGATCTGGATCGTACAGGCTTCACATAAAGCTGCTTTGGATAAGATTGGTGTTGTTCATTAGTTAAATTTATTCTCTTAGTATTGAGTTTGAGTTTGTTGATCTTAAATTAAACCATAATACTTTGACACTACATATCACAGTTCAGTTCATGGTGAATTTTGTTGAAGCCACTGCACAAATAGCAATTTCCCCCATCTTGGCTATTTCTGTTCATGTTTCACAGAAGTCTTTCCACCCTTCACTGTCCACCTCTTATCAGTGTCACATTCTATTCCTTTTCTCCCTCAATAGGTATCCAGCTTTTTCATACCCACACGCATGCATTTTACCACTATTTTTATTTTTAAGATAACAATCTGGCTGTGCCAGGTTACATCTGAATTAAGCATTTAAGAGAAACAATGTTTTTTCAGTGGCTTTTCATATCCATCTCTCTCACACTGAATCAGGAATTTGTCACACGGCCACATCTGTGCTTGTTTGCAGTGGGTCATTTCTTTAAAATTTACACTTTTCTCTATTCTAAAGGGGAAAAGGTTATACTTGGGGGGTGGGGGGAAACACGGTAGTAACAACAGTAACTCAAAGTAACTATGTTTAAGGAACAATCAGCCTTTTCAATACAAGCTGGACTCTACATTACTCCAGCAGGCATGACCAATGTGCAAAAAAAGTCCTGCATACAAGTGGTTTATTCAGGGCACTTCATGCCACTCAAAACATACCTCATCATATTTTCCTATGCCTCAATTTTATAATCGGTTATTGCACATTTTTAAAAACACAGCTCAGACACTGAATTCTACCTACATTAAAATACAAATCCATAATTTGTAAAACTAAAATCTGAGAGTGCCTTTGTCAGCAGAATGGGCTGGTGGAGCAAGGGCAGAGTACTGCACCAATCATTTGCCCTGTGCTGCTGTTAACAGTTACATGCTCTCATGATCATTGAGTAAAGAATGTCAAATGAAGGTTAATTCAGAAGTGGTAGAAACAATTTGAAAGAAGCAAGTGTTGAAAAGGCAGAAAGCTGTCATCCCACATGAAGTGTATTCTGTTGGTAGGAGCCACGATCGTCTTGAGCTCCAGGAGCACCATACAGCAATCATTAAGTTTGTGCCACGGAGGAAAAGCATGGATAGAGGGGAAATCTATTGAAGGAAATGTCTGGATTTTCTTCTCCAATTGCTTCCTCAGGACTTTTGGCAGGAGATGAGAGAAAGGAATGATCTCCAGGACAGGTGAGAGATCTGAAGTACACCATTCAGCCCATCAAGTCTGCTCATGAGCTGATCCATTCCACTCATCCTCTCTCCCTGGGGTGGGGGTATAGAACTAAATTATCTGACATGCAGTAGCCAATATAAGTTTGAACATTTTTATGGAATGCCCCATCAGAGCATTCTAAAGAATTTAATTTTTGCTCTTACACACCAATTCATGTAACCTACTTGGTGGTAAAACTTTAACATTCTCTCTCCACTGTATTGTGGATGCTCTAATTTGATTTTCAACCACCCTAAACCCAACCTCAATCTTCTAAATTCCAGGGAATACAAGCCTAGTCGATCCAACCTTTCTTCATATGCAAGTCCTTCCATTCCTGGTATTAATCTAGTGAACCTTCTCCATGATGAGGTTGTCCTTATTAATATAAGGAAACCAAAGCTGAACATAGTATTCCAAGCGTGGTCTCACCAAGGCCCTGTGCAGCTGCAGTAAGGCCTCCCTACTTCTTTACTCGAATCCTCCTGCTATGAATGCCAACATACCATTTGCCTTCCCCACTGCCTGCCGTACCTGCACGCCCACTTTCAATGACTGGTGCACAGCAACACCCAAGTCTCACTGCATTTCCCCTTTTCTTAAACAGATACCATTTAGATAATAATCCTCTTTCCTGTTATTACCTCCAAAGTGGATAACCTCACACTTATTCACATATTGTATCTGCTACTTCTTGGCCCACTCACCTAACTTGTCCAAGTCACCCTGTACCCTCCTTGAATCCTCTACACAGCTAACCCCACTACCTAACTTCATGTGGTCTACAAAGTTGAGATGCTGCTTTCTATTCCCACATCTAAATCGTTGATAAATAATGTACAAAAACTGTGCCCCAGCACGGAGCCCTGAGGTACCCCACTAGTCACTGCCTGCAATTCTGAAAAGAACCCATTTATTCCTACTCTTTACTTTCTGTCCATTGACCAATTCTCTATCCACCTTGTTATGAGCCCAGAGGATCCCAAAACCTAGCAGCAACAGAAATTCACCAAGACAAAGGGTTACTTAAACAAAAGTTGCTTTTAATTATCTTTAAACATGAAAGCAGGATCAAACTTTAACTTATCACTATTAACTTAACCTAAATTAACCCCCTTCTAATTCTAAGTGCACGTGTATATAATGTGTGTGTAACTTCAGAAAATTATTTGATTCACAGTCCAATCTTCAAGTTTACTGGTTGCAGACATTTCTTATACTGTGCACAGAATTTAACATTTATGAAGTTCACCAGGCTTTGGTGCTTAAAAGGTAAATGGTTATCACTCAGGAAGGTTCTTGTCAGTTTTCAGAGAGAGATGTGTTGTTCACTGGACACAAACTGATCTCTTTCAATCATCCATGTCAGTGTCTTGCCGAAGAAACTTGCCCCTTTCAGGGTTCTCCAGATGATAACTTCTTTCTTTCAGGTCACCTCAGTTTTCCTTTTTCTTTTATTTCAGGTGAAACATCAGGTAGCCAGTCCTCTGGCTTGTGGTATGGACCACAAGGGCTTTGACCAGGCTGAACTAAGCACTCACAATTTGTCTTCAAAATGGGGTTTTTCCACAAGCTTGCCAGCTCGTCCTGTACCAGACCCAGCTGCTGTTGAACTGAATTCTCTCTGAGAAAATACTTTTTTTCCTCTCTGCTTGCAAAACCATTAGAACAGCAAATTCCACCCAGACAGACTGCAGCTCTGAACTTTTCAAAACAATCCATTAGTGAAATTCCTTGGGCACTCTCCAAAGCTTTTGCAAAGGTATTTGGAGCCGGAATGTCTAGCTCGAGCGGAGCTCCAGTACTTTAAATGAGATCTGTTTTGAAGTATTTGTATGTGACCTATACTAAAAAAACCTGCCACATTTTATCTCCCAAAATCATATCTAAATACAATATAAAACACAACATATTCTGTCACAACCATAATACCATATCTCCAATACTGTTCTCCCTTATCCACTCTACTGGTTACATCCTCAAAAAATTCTAGTAGATATGTAAGACATGATTTTCCCTTCACAAAGCCATGCTGACTCTGCCCAATAATATTACTACTCTCCAAATACGCTGCAATTCCATCTTTAATAACTGATTCTAGCATTTTCCCCACCTCCAATGTCAGGCTAACTGGTCTGTAGTTTCCCAATTTCTCTCTCCTCTCTTAAAGAGTGGGGTTGCATTGGCCACATTCCAATTCTCAGGAACTAATCCAGTATCTAAAGAGTTTTGAAAAATTATCACTATTGCATCCATTATTTCTTGTGCTACTTCCTTAAGCACTCTGGGATGCAATCTATCTGGCCCTGGGAATTTATCCACCTTTAATCCCTTCAATTTAACTAACACAACCTCCCAACTTACAATTATTTCCTTCAGTCCCTTCCTCACATTAGATCCACGGTCCCCTACTATTTCCAGAAGATTATTTACGTTTTCCTTAGCGAAGACAGAACTAAAGTAGTTATTCAATAAGTTTGCCATGTCCTTGTTCCCCATGAGTCTGGAGGCTATGTAAATGATGTGGTCTGCTGAATATAGCTGATTAAGTGTAATAAAGGTCTGTACTGAAAATGGAGCATTTTGGGAAGGCAGTAACAGTTTATACAAATTTTTATTGCTAAATCTAAAGCTGAATTCAAACTACAATATGGAACCCCTTCCCAATTATACTTATCAATGCCTGGACTGGTCCCAACTGCTGAAGTGAGGCAACGACTGCACACTTGTAGTAGGTTGTCTGGGCGCCGGTAGCAGCTTCTCCACCTCCCCCAACCGGGACATTGGTTGGAGTCTAGAAGTTCTTCTTGCTGAGAGACGTTTCCACCCCTCAAAAGAGTCTCAAACTTCAGCAGTGGGACCATGGCTTATATTACCCAAAAATTATTTACTCATAGCCCATCACCCTGCATAAATGATTTACTTATCTTCAAGGTCTCCTAACAGTCTGCGACCAACAAAAGACAACTGCTTCTCTGGGCCTCACATTGTAAATTAGATTATGTCTTTTGATTCAACTACATCCCTGGGCCCCAGGGTGGAATTTAGATTATGTCATCTGATTCACATGTATACATTCTTGCATAAGCTGATCTAAATCCTCCATTTCAGGACTGTACTGAAAATGGAGCATTTTGGGAAGTCAGTAACAATTATATACCAGTTGCTTGGTAGACTCTGCTGATATTTCTCTAGGTTTGGAAGAACAGGGATCGGCATGGCCTAGTGGGGCACAGGGATCGGCATGGCCTAGTGGGGCACAGGGATCGGCATGGCCTAGTGGGGCACAGGGATCGGCATGGCCTAGTGGGGCAAACTGGCTTCAGCCTATACATTCAGATCCAGCTCCTCATCACTCCCAACACCATAAAATTAAAAATATACAAGAATATAATTTTCAAATAGGAATAACTTTGTTTTGATTTTACATTCTTACTGTGGTATGGGAGGGCCATCAATCTGACTTGGAAATACCGTGCACGTGTGTTTAAATTTGTGTAGAGTTTGATGAGGACCGATACATACAGATCACATCATCTGAGGTTTTGTGATCGTTATTCTATTAGTAACAAAATATAAACCATCACCATTACCCTGTTCTTGCCATACAAGCATACATTTATAACAGTGGTTCTCAACTTGTTTCTTTCCACATACCAATTTAAGTATTCCCTATCCCATAGGTGTTCTGTGATTAGTAAGGAATTGCTTAAGGTGGTATGTGGATGGAAAGAAAAAGTTTGAAAATCACTGCTTTAATTGTACCTAATTGACTCGTTACGTGCACGGTTTCATAACTCCAAAAGAAGTGGACCAATGACAATTTTTCTCAAGCAAAATATTTCAGTAACAATTGGGTCTAGAGCAGTGATTCTCAACGTTCCCTTCCCTCTCATACCATCTTGAGTAATCACTCACTAATCACAGAGCACCGCTATTTTAATTACTTCCATTTAGTATTGTTCTCATCTACTGTTTAGAACAGTGGTTCTCAACTTTATTCCCCCCCATTCACATACCACTATGTAATCCCTTACTCACCATGTAATCCCTTACTCACCAGGACACCACAGGTGTTCTGTGGTGTGTAAGGGATTAATTACTTAGGTTATTTGTGAGTGGGGAAAAAAGGTTGAGAGCCATTAGTTTAAAACATTGATAAACATTTCAAGTATCAAGAGTTATGGGGATCCAAACATTGTATAATTAAAAAAATACACATATGGCAGGGAATATAGGCCATTATAGCCTACAAAGTGAGGACGAACACCATAGATGGCTGTGATGCTTCATTACCTGACGTGCTGAACACCTTCTATTCTCGCTTTGAGAAGGAGAACCAAATAATGCCTTCTAGAATCCCTGGAAAGGGTGAGGAGCCTGTGATATCTGTCTCTGAGGACAACGTCAGAACATCATTCAAAAGGGAGAATTCTTGCAAGGCATCAGGCCCTGACAGCGTACCTGGCAGGGTATTGAAAATCTGCACCAACCAACGAGCCGGAGTGTTCATGTACAATTTTGACCTTATTGCTGGATCTAAAGGTTCTCACCTGTTTCAAAAGGGCATCAATCATCCTGGTGCCCAAGGAGAGCTGTCTCAATGAGTTGCACCAACTTCTACTGTGATGAAATGCTTTGAAAGGCTGGTCATGGCCAGAATTAACACGTACCAAAGCAAAGGTCAGGACCCACTGCAATTGGCCTATCATTACAATTGCTCCACAGCAGATGCACTATCGCTGGTTCTCCACTCAGCTCTGGATTGCCTTGAAAACAGAAATTCATACTTTGAGGTGCTTGAGGAGATTCTGTATGTCACCAAAAACTCTCGTAAACTTCTACAGGTGTGGAGAGTATTCTGGCTGGTTGCATCACTGTCTGGTATGGAGGCACCAACTCTCAGGACAAGAATAAACTCCAGAGGGTTGTTAACTCAGCCTACGACATCACAGGAATCAAACCTCATTGCATCGAGGACATCTGCAAGAACCAGTGTCTTAAGAAAGCAGCCTCTATCCTCAAAGACCCCCACCACTCAAGCCATGACCTCTTCACTCTGCTACCATCGGTCATGTTTGTCAGATCACTTGTCTAAGTGCTACTGGTACCATGTAACCCAGTACTACCTGTCACATGGTCAGCGACTAAACCGGCTCCCCCACCATATTTGCCTGGTCAGGAGAGTGGCTAGATACCCTGTAGGATGAAAAACAAAACCTATCAAAGGGCAGATGAACCCTCTCTTAGGGTCAACTGCCATCTAGCAAACATCTGCCATGAAGCATAGAAAGGGCATCCCTTTCTTTGAAGCTTGGTCTGGCCATTCACTGCAACAGAACTTCCCCAACCATCTTGGATCTCACCATGCCACTGGATCTGGGAGGGGATGTCGAGAGGATGGGTCTGGATCTGTGCAGCCTCTATTCACCTAAGTCTATTCATGCTGTTCCTTTCTGAGGAGTGGGGTATCCTCATATCAAACCCCATAAACTGATTGAAAAGAACCATCATCATCTTTTGGGATGGATAGCCAGAAGAAGCTGCTACCATCGGGTAAAAGGTACAGGAGCCTACAGACGAGCACTCAGCAGCGCAAGGACAGCTTCTTCCCCGCTGCCATCAGATTCCTGAATAACCAATGAACCAAAGACTTTTCATGCACTATTTTGTTAAATTTATTTATTGTTGTAAAAGTGGTTTATATTATTTTTTTTTCACTATTAACACTGCTGCAAAAACTCCAAATTTTTAACTTGTTCATGACATTAAATTCTGTATCTGAAATATCACCACCAGGTTTTAGATGGAATAAAATGTTTATTCTTCAGGCATTCTTTGAACTGAAAAAGAAAAATATTTGAATCATTTGCCAAATATTTAAGGATTCATATTTAGAGAACACACACACAAAATTTAATCCAAATAAAATCATGATTAACCATTACTTCTGCTCTTGACCATTATTACAAGCATTAACTGAATTGGTGCAAGTCACTCCCGTGACTGATAAAAACAATTTTCTTTGTTTCTCAATTAGGTTCTAAACATGTAAGTTTCAAGCTCCACATATTCTCATGCACTCAACGTCCACATTCTCCCATCCCAGAGGCACAGCCAGAGCCCCCTGAGCACATTTTTCAAAAGTAGTGCCTCTCCCACCCGCCACCGAAAAATGTGTTTATCCTGCACTCCACACTGGCTGCCGAGTCCATGGCCAGATCAGCCATGATCTTATTTAATGGCAAAGCAGGGTCGACGGTCCAAACGGCCTAATCCTACTTCCTATGATCTTGTGTTCTGTACAAGAGAAAATAAAAAGTTTGGAAGGCCCAACAGTGGCAAGGGCTTGAAATTTCCACAATTGATCTGAAGCAGTCGTGCAGAAAAATAATTGGCGGCATACCTGCCACATCTTATCACCTGTGTATTCCCTTCAGTTTCAACTCCCAATACCAAAGGCAGACAAGATTTCTCATGTTTTGAAACTGGGTGCAAAGGAAGAACTGACCACTTGACATTTCCCACCCCATCTGTCACCATCACATTGGTGACATTCATTCCAGAATGCCAGTGAATTTTTTTTTTAAATACACTAGGAGGCTGGCTTTATTTTTTTGATTCCAAGGTCTGCAAAAATAACCCAATTTCAAAGGTTAAGGAATATTTCCAAATTCTCTCAGACAATGCTTACTAGTTTTTCAAAAATGTGTTTTTCTTTTTACTTTTGATCTATATACAGTAAAACCCGTTATCTGGAATTCAAGCAACCGGCAAAAAAGAAATTGTGGAAAATAAATAGGTAAAAAATACAAAAGTTTAAAACTGCCACGCCTCACTGTTAGTTCGCAAATCATACAATACACAATCTTAAGCAATCGGAAAATGTACTTATCCGGCATCTAGCAATTCCAACAGGTGCCAGATACCAGGGTTTTACTGAACTTATTCTAATATTCTAGCTTATTTATTAATGCACAAAGTAAACCAAACAGTAAAGATAGGGAAGTAGCATACCTGGAGTCACCAGTTGCTGGAGTGGGCTGCTCAGATTTATTTGAATCATCTGTGTGTTGATGAGGTCCATCCTTCCCTTTACAATGCTCACTCTCATAATAAGGTTGACTGAAAGACATCATCTTGGAAGTTAACACTATATATTAAGTTTATGAAAAGCAGAATCACTCTATTGAAACGCTAATTATTTCTTCACAAAAGCTCCATGATCAGCTGCATAGTTCCAGCAAGTTGTTTTCAAAAGGTACACTAAAACTCTTTATTTTACACAAATAGGTCGAGTTAGAATATGAACTTTATAGCACCTGTTTCTCTTGTTCCCAGCCAGAGAATTAACAGCCTCCTCCCCACTCTGTGTAACATCAATAGGTTTTTTGTTGTTCAGATCGTTTCTTTCCTTTCCATGCCCAGCTGCAGAAAAGTTGATGATCTACTCTCCAATTATCAAAAAATCACAATGGTTCTGTGCCTAGTGACCCCCTTGAACATTCCCAAGACTGCATTTCCAGTGCTACCTTTAAACTTACCAGGTTTGTTAGAAATTTTTTTATTGTATTGCCTTGCATCATCTTTAAAGAAAAAGTGAATTAAATCTGCAGTGAGTATTAATTAGAACAGCAGCCCATAGTCCAGAAAATGTGCCATCCTGACACTGCAAAGTCCTCCTCTACCTTTCATTCACCACACTGGCGAGCAATAAATTACCATCAAAGGTCAACAGCCTGAAGCAACTGAAACAGGAGGTATCAAGTCATATAGAAAGAAAATAGACCTTTTGGTTCATCAAGTTCTCGCTGACCATCAAGTTCACATTTACACCCATCCTACATTAATCCCATATTCCCATCAATTCCTAATATTCTACCTTACACCTGCATACTAGGATCAATTTAATGGTAGCCAATTAACCAACCTGCATGTCTTTGGGATGTGGATACATAGTCACAGGAAGAACGAGCAAACTTCATCTAGACAGAGGAGAGGATTGAATAAAGGTGAGTAGGAAACCAGTTCAGCTAGGAAGAAGCAAAAAATTTTGGAAGTTGAAAAACAAATTTAACAAATTTAAGAGGTGAGCTCATAAAAGCTGAACAGAACCTTTAATGTAATGCATCGTTTGTTAAGCTACATGCAAAGTCAGTGTTTTCATTGAGAGATGCCAAAACTAAAAGTTATTAATAAATCCCAGTTGACTTGCACCATAAACAGTATTTTAGAAACTACTGGAAAAGGCATAGGAGGGATGTTGGTGATCTTTGGAAACTGTTCAAAGCATTACATTATGATCATTCCTCCAAGTGCAGGGTAAAAGCTACCGGTGTGGAGATTGTGATTGTGAATATCAACTCTGGGAAGATTTATGTGATGTTCAATGTGTTTACTGACTTTGGGTTTCCATAGCTCTGGCTTACCAGCAATTAACCACCAGAGGGAGTTAGAAGGCACACATAGTTGCATGCAAGATACCAACACATATCTGTCTTATCATAACAAAGTAACTCGACTTGTTTATTAATATCAGTTTCATTCATCTTTATTATATTGCTGTACACCACCTATCACAAACCACAGATTGAGAAATACTGGTGTCGAGAATGAATTGAGGGAGTTACAAGAGATGGTTTCTAGATCAGTACCTTTTGAAAAATGTATTGTGCAATATGAAAGGATTAATTGATAAAGTAGTCATTTAGGAACATTTGAGAGAATGGATTATTATAACATGGTAGTTTACATCAGATATTCTCAACTTTTTTGGCTATGGCACTCTTTGGACTGCTCAAAATTTATGGGCAGACTTTCCTGTGAAGCAGTCTAGTTATGTTTCTTCCATACTTCTAACTGATTACACAAAAAAACATTAAAGTATTTCAAGATTTCAGGTGTGGCCCTCTTCTTAAATGTGTTCTTGCCCCTGGCAAGGACCATACTGCCTGCATCTGTTGAGAATGGCTGGTTTAAATAATAATTCAAAATGATCTCATTCAATTTGAAACTTGGGTCTAACATTTAAATTAAACAAAGTTCTGAGATGCGAGTTGGCCATGGGTGATGAGGAATCTACGTTAATAGATACAACACTTTACAAATGTTGGATAACCTGAAGGATCAATATTGTTTCAATGTCTGTGTGGGAATGGTGAGGGAAATGAAATTGTCAGGCAACTGAGAGTTCCAGATTGTACCAAGGACAAAACACAAGCTTCAAAAGAAGTCATCTAGCCTGCATTTAGTCTCATCAACATAAGGAGGTCACATCAAAAACCTGTGGAATATAGAATATTACAGCACAGTACAGGCCCTTCAGTGCTCGATGTGCCAATCTATACAAAGTTATTCCAAAACAATCTAACCTCACAAATATTCCTCTATTTTTCTAACATCCATGCACCCAAGCCCTTTTTGTACCAGCCTCCACCACCACTCCCAGCATTCCAGGCACCCATAACTTAACGGTGTCATCTCCCTAAACTTTCTCCACTTACCTTTAACAGATGTCCTCTGATATTTGCTATGATTGCCCTTGGAAAATGGTGCTGGCTGTCCATCTATGCCTTGCTATTAATTTTATTTACCTCTATTAACTCATTTCTTATCCTTCATCGCTCTAAAGAGAAAAAGCTTTGTCAGCCTTGCTTCAAGACTCGCCTCCAATCTAGGCCACATCCTGGGAAATCTCTCCACTCTCTATAAAGCTTTCACATCCTTCCTGTAATAAGGCAACCAGAACTGAATGCAATCCTCCAAGTGCGGTCTAACCAGAATTTTGTGGAGCTGCAACATTACCTCACAGCTCTCGGACTCAATAATATGACTATTGAAAACCAGCACACAATGCATCTTCTCAACTACCCCATCAACCTGCGTGGAAACCTGGAGGAATCTATGGACTGGGATCCCAAGATCCCTCTGTTCCTAACTGTTAAGAATCCGGCCATTAACCATGTGCTTCACCTTGAAGTTCAGCCTTTCAAGGTGCATCACTTAACATTTACCCAGATTGAACTCTACCTAATTCTACACCTGTCTATATTGTATTGTAATCTATCACAACCTTCTACACTGTCCACAGCACTTAATACCATTGTGTCATCCCGTCATTCATTAAAATTAAAAAGAGTAGGGGTCCCAGAACTGATCCCTACAGAATGCCATGAGTCTCCAACCTCCAGGTAAAATATGTTCCATGTACTACCACCTTCTGCAGGCAAGCCAACTCCGAATCCATGCAGTCAGGTTTCCATGGATCCCATGCCTCATGACTTCCTGGATGAGCCTTTCATGGGGAACCTTGTCAAATGAATGCCATAGACAAGATTGAGGTTCGTGTGAAAGTTTGCCTCACCTGGAAAGTCTATTTATTCCCAGACGAAAGTGAGAGGAGAAATGCAGGGATGGGTATTGCATTTGTATGGTTGCAGCAGGAACCATACAGGTAGCGGAGAAAATACAGGTAGCGGAGAAAATAGCAGACCAGGGACATTGGATTAGTGCAGGAAAGATCAGCCATGATCTTATTAAATGATGGAACAGGTAAGAGGGGCCGAAAGGAGTCTTCTTTTCTTAACTGAGTGGATTAATTGCTGATCCTGTAACAGGTTGTTGGGATTGCAAGATGTCTAAAAACATGTAAAAAAAATGGAATCCTACTAAATGTGGTCTTCATGAAAGATAGACTTCAAATCACTGGCAAGGTGACAGCAAAGAATTGAAAGATTTCACTTTCCTTACACCCTCACCCACCCACCCACCCACTTCTGGAAGCTGATTAAGAGGAACTTGACAAGAGGATGTGGAATTCCACAAGTTATAGAGGAAAGTCAGGGATGGTCAAAAGCTGAACCAAGGCTACAGCTACATCACTGAAAGGGTACAATTACATTTGTGACAGAATACTGCATATGTGACCTCAGTAAATTACTCACCCAAACAGGAACCTCATGTATCCTGGTGGCAGTTTTTTACCAAAATGCTCAAATCCTGCACTTTCAAACTTTTTACGACAAGCTCCCATGTACGAAATTTTTCCAATCACAAATCCAAGTATTCCAGCCACTAGAGAGTCAGAGCAAAAAAGGGTGAAAATTATTGATAAGACTGGTTTTGCTGAGAAATGTTGGTTGCCATGAAGTGTTTGGGAGAAGAGATATTTTTCTCTAAAGGCAATCCAGATGGGGAGAAATTTCTACTGATCTGATCACACATAACTTCTCTCTCTGTTCCCCATTTCCCTGGTTTGGGCTAATTAAGTACCGTACTTAAAATTAGCACGAGGAGAGCATGCTGGAGGATCTCAAATGCTTTAATTACAGCCATTTTAGGCAAAGGATATACATCCAGTTGCAGAAATTACAAAAAATGTTGCTTGCCAGATAGAAATTCTTCACCAGGATTCTTTTCTTTTTAACCCCATGAAAGCCTTTCCCCTCATCAACTGAAACGGACTGAGAAAATTCATTCTCAAACTTATCTAACAGCAGAAATTCACCTCCATCTTATGTCTGCTTTACAATACCTTGCAAAACGCAATCTTGACAAACAGGTCCACAACAGACAGTGCAGATTGGTATCAAGCAACGTTAAATCATCACCCCAAATTTTTTTCCTCCCCAATCTTTCTTTTTTGAAGCAAAGGTGCTCCACAACTCTAACCAGTTAATCTACAGGCAAGTGGGAAACATTTCAACCCGCTCTTCCACTGCCCCAGAAAGAAAGGCCACTCCCATGTCAGTCAATAAAGGGAATACTTCTGCACACATCCTGAGGCCAAGCTCTATTTTGTCACTGAGCTGTTTACTGAATCAAATGAGACAATGGACCCTGTGGACAAACCAAAGTTCTCCTCCCAAACTTCCACCACGCTCTGAGAACATCCATGATTAGACCACTGAAAGTGTGGACCACTTCCCATAGTCCCATAACACACTTCTCAATGAAAGTAGGGGATTTTATTGATGATGAAATTCACATCTGAGCAAGTGTTTGGGAATCAAGGCCACAAAACCAGCACAAAGTTAGCAGCAGTGATTCCTGCTCTCGCCACAAATAAATTAACTGGCACCTCAAAGCACAGAAGGAATACCCTCAGTGTTGTGTCCACAACTTCTCCAGATATATTGTCAGAATCCATCTAATTCTCCAGCACTGAACACACGCCTGAGTCTCAGGGATTAGCCACAACACTTGAACTCCTGACACCTGACTTCCAAAAATGGACTTGATATTCCCAGCTCCATTACACAAAGTATCACCTCAATGGACTGAGGAAAAGTTGTTGCAAGGTGATCCAGATCTGTCGTACACATTGGATGGTCACATCTCTTACTTCCTCCAAAGAAATTCAGGAAACAATCTCCAAAATAAAACAAACCTGCTATAAACTTACTCAACTCCTAGTTGTCCTTTTCCTCCAATCAGTGGGAAGAGCTAGAACTGGCATTTTCAGGAGAAAGCCATTTAGACTCGTCCTTGACTTCTCACCATTTTGACTCAGCAAGGGGAAAATCTGCCCATTGAGCACAACTCGATGGAAAGAACTCAGCCATTTCCATGAAAGCAGTTTTCAGCACTAGGGGCAAAACATTGCAATGTAGTGCAAACCATCAACTTACATGCAACTTTAGGAACCGAACCAAACCGTTTAGAAGGAGAAAGAACTCCTACAGAGGAGACACAAGACACAAAATTAATTGACATTTTATTTGTTATTGACCTTATAAAAAGCATAAATTCTGCAAATCTGTGGCGATGAAAGAATTTTTAAATACTTTACAATGATGGAATGGTTTGTTTTGTGAATCAATACTTTTTTTAAGAAAGAATAGCAGTTCCCATTTTTTTAAAAATCCATTTTTATTTGGTTTCCCATTGCTCCTCTTGACCTCAACAGTCATGAGTGTTTGTCAGTTATCAAGTTCTTATTGTGGCTTTACAGCAAACAAATGTTGACAAACATTGTATATTATGTTCATGACAAGAAAAGGATCAGGCCAGTGCATGTTATTTTAGAAATATCTTTCCAAGATTTTGTTCATTGAGCAAAGAACTTGGTAATGCCCAGAATAAGGGCATAACCTCACAGAATTTCTCGACCATGTCACACGGAAATGCTGGAGGGACTCAGGCGGTCTAGCAGCATCTCAAGGAGGTAAACATATATTACCGATGTTTTGGCTCTGAGCCCTTCTTCAAAGACTACAGTCTCAGCAGCTACAGATTTTAGCATTTCACTCTTCTCTACCTCTATATCTTAGTAAGGGCCCAATTTGTTAAGGAACTACATTATCGTTGCCCTGCTTCCACTTGCCACTGACCAAGTGGAGAGGGAGTCATATCCCACAAGAGATACAAAGACAGTGATTTTACCTCTCTAAAGCCCACAAGAAGGCAGCAGTAAGGGAGTGAAACTCAACACCATTCCTTCACAATGAGAACAACTTCTCACACCATTCCTTGATTAGAGGGAACTGATGAACTACCACACAAATTTTACCAACTGATTATTTTTGTCAACTGTAATATTATGAATTAAACTTTTATATTACCGTACCTTTGTACATCAAACCTTGGGTAACAAGCATACTTCCGAGAGATAATGGCAGAGCTGAAAAGCAAAATTTACACAGATAAACAATATTTTCTCAAATTTTCTTTGGCTTGGCTTCGCGGACGAAGATTTATGGAAGGGGTAAAAAGTCCACGTCAGCTGCAGGCTCGTTTGTGGCTGACAAGTCCGATGCGGGACAGGCAGACACGATTGCAGCGGTTGCAAGGGAAAATTGGTTGGTTGGGGTTGGGTTTTTCCTCCTTTGCCTTTTGTCAGTGAGGTGGGCTCTGCGGTCTTCTTCAAAGGAGGTTGCTGCCCGCCAAACTGTGAGGCGCCAAGATGCACGGTTTGAGGCGTTATCAGCCCACTGGCGGTGGTCAATGTGGCAGGCACCAAGAGATTTCTTTAGGCAGTCCTTGTACCTTTTCTTTGGTGCACCTCTGTCACGGTGGCCAGTGGAGAGCTCGCCATATAACACGATCTTGGGAAGGCGATGGTCCTCCATTCTGGAGACGTGACCCATCCAGCGCAGCTGGATCTTCAGCAGCGTGGACTCGATGTTAAGTAAGCATCCGTACAATTGAATACAAATGTATTATGATTCCGTCAAATCAGTTACTATGGCAGGAATGGATTCCTCAATTCTTTGAAATGTGTATGTACAACTGGCACAGTTAGCGCAATACTATTACAGCACCAGTGACCCAGGTCGGGTTGGAATCCAGCGCTGTCTGTAAGGAGTTTGTACGCTCTCTCTGAGCTTGCGTGGGTTTCCTCCAGGTCCACCAGTTTCCTCCCATCCTTCAAAACCTACAGGGTTTGTAGGATAATGGTGTATTTGGGTGGCACAGGCTCGTGGGTCGGAAGGTGTTCACATGGTGTATATCTTAATTATAAAATTGGTCTCATCATTATTGGGAGAAAAAATTTGCATACAAATGTTCATAATTACTAGTTAATATGCTGGGGTTAGGTGTGTATGTCAGAAGCAGAGTTAAGAAAATAAAATCCAAAAGGATCAGTGACAATAATTCAGCCACATTCAAACTGCACAATAATTACAACCAGCAATACATAATCCAGTGGGTTATTCGCGTGAGTATAGTAGCTTTGAATTGCTTGGATTTGTAAAAAAAGCAGATTTAAAAAAAAAATTAAAGTATGATAACCTTTCAAAATACAAATCAGTACTTGCCTCTGAACCAGAAACTCTCTCTTTTACACTCCATGATGATCCTTGCAGTGTTCTGATCACCAAAATGCCAGGTGTACCCATCCTGTATACAAAAGAAAATTTAAAGCAAAAGATTCTTGCTGCAGAAATTTGGTTAAATCAGAATCAAAATTTATTGTCATGAACATGCCATGAAATTCATTGTTTTGCAGCAACCTCACCGTGCAAACACTCATGCAAACCATCTTACAAAATAAATAAAAATAGTGCAAAGTAAGGCAGAGTTCGTGGATCATTGATCATTCAGGAATTTGACAGCAGAGGTAAAGAAGAAGTCCTTGTGCTGCTGAGTGCTCGTCTTCAGGGTCCTGTACCTTTTTTCCTCGTTGGTAGCAGAGTGAAGAGGCATGGCCTTGGTCAATTTCTCCAAATACTTGGCTTCTTTGAAGAAATCTTTTAGGTCAAAAGTAAACATCCTGATCTTCTGCACCTTCTCTTCCACCAGATCCTCCACTTCTTTCCATCTGATGTTAATGGGGTGACAGGAATAGCATAGCAATTAACGCAATGCTGTTATTGCGTCAGCAACTGGGATCAGAGTTCAAATCCCATGCTGTCTGTAAGGAGTTTGTAGGTTCTCCCCACGTCTGTGTGGGTTTCATCTGGGTGCTCCAGTTTCCTCCCACCTTTCAAAATGTACCGGGGGAAGGGGTGTAGGTTAATTGGGTGGCATAGGCTCGTGGGCCGAAAGGACCAGTTACTGTGCTACACGTCTACATTTTTTAAAAATTAATTATGGAACAGAATATCATGACTCAATGCTCCTTTAATAGACTGTGAAGTTGGAGCAGTTCGTTTAAATTGAGGGAAGAAGTATTTAGCATTTTGTTCAGTGTTTAACATAACTTACTTTATTTAACTTTATAAAGCAGTTTTAAAAGAAAAATAGAGATAATGCAAATTAAATAATAGCAATGCAGGTTGCGTAGCAAAATTCAGAATTTTTGGGAAGCAACTTGATTTAAATGTTCAAGACATGCAAAGGTAATGAAGGCAACTGGAGAGAAACTATTTCTGCTGACTGAGGAATCTGGAAAAAGGTCATAATCTAAAACGGTATCAGGCTTTGAGGAATGAAGTTGGATATCCTGCTATAAACAGAGTTCAGAAACATGGAACGACTTTCTGGAAGTGGCAACTGATGCTGAATGATTATTAATTAGAAAGTTGACATTGATATTTTGATGACCTAAAGGATATAACTACTCTTTGCAGACGATGCCGTTTAGTTGCCCATTCTGAGCCAGCTCTTCAGCGCTTGACGTCCTGTTTTGCGGAAACTGCCAAAATGATTGGCCTGGAAGTCAGCCTGCAGAAAACTGAGGTCCTCCATCAGCCAGCTCCCCACCATGACTACCAGCCCCCCCACATCTCCATCGGGCACACAAAACTCAAAACAGTCAACCAGTTTACCTATGTCAGCTGCACCATTTCATTGGATGCCAGGATCGACAACGAGATAGACAACAGATTCGCCAAGGCAAATAGCGCCTTTGGAAGACTACACAAAAGAGTCTGGAAAAACAACCAACTGTAAAACCTCACAAAGATTAGCGTATATAGAGCCGTTGTCATACCCACACTCCTGTTCGGCTCCGAATCATGGGTCCTCTACCGGCATCACCTACGGCTCCTAGAACGTTCCACCAGTGTTGTCTCCGCTCCATCCTCAACATTCATTGGAGCGACCATCTCCAACATCGAAGTACTCCAGATGGCAGAGGCCGACAGCATCGAATACACGCTGCTGAAGATCAAACTGCGCTGGGTAGCTCACGTCTCCAGAATGGAGGACCATCGCCTTCCCAAGATCGTGTTATATGGCGAGCTCTCCACTGGCCACCGAGACAGAGGTGCACCAAAGAAGAGGTACAAGGACTGCCTAAAGAAATCTCTTGGTGCCTGCCACATTGACCACCGCCAGTGGGCTGATATTGCCTCAAACCGTGCATCTTGGCACCTCACAGTTCGGCGGGCAGCAACCTCCTTTGAAGAAGACCGCAGAGCCCACCTCACTGACAAAAGACAAAGGAGGAAAAACCTAACACCCAACCCCAACCCACCAATTTTCCCTTGCAACCGCTGTAACCGTGTCTCCCTGTCCCGCATTGGACTTGTCAGCCACAAACGAGCCAGCAGCTGACGTGGACATTACCCCTCCATAAATCTTCGTCCGCAAAGACAAGCCAAAGAAAGAAAGGATATAACGATGGTCAGGAGGGAACAATTATTCAAGGAGCTAAATAGTTGTGTTCCTTGAAAGGAGGTCCAAATAATTCCATTTCTGGGAACACCCAAAAGCCAATTGACCCCGCAGAAGCACCATCATTAACCCCACTCGCTCTCCTCTCCAGACTAAATTTGAACTTAATTTCTCCATCTCCACTACATCTATTTTGACAATGTCAACTTCCTTATGAATGCTTTTGATGCAACTTTTTTTGCTCAATCAAGAATTTTCTACACAATGGCTGTCAGGGATTTTTGACCACACCCATCCCATTTCCACACTCGAAACACACCCATTCGTCTTCCCCTCAAAAACCATGATCATATCACTCTTGTTCTCTTCCAGTCAATAATCAGCACCTGCCATTTCAAACACCAGGAGAGTAACGTTGCCACCAAATAGATCTTCCTCTTCCTACTTCTTCCAGCACTCCAAAGGTGTAACACCCCTTGCAGCACCTTGGTCCCACTCCCCAATCTCCAACATAACCTTCCCTTACCAACACTCTATCATCGTCCTTTCCCTCCCACTGCTCAGGACTACAGACACTGCTTCTAATTAAAGCAGTGCATTTTTCCAGCAGTATTTCACATTCACTGCTCAAAATCCAAACCCAGAGACCAAATGCAGACTGAGTGACTGTAGCCCAGAAAATGGTTCTGTTCTTGCTTCAGATTTATTTAGAAGAATGTTTTTGAGAAACTGCTGGAGGAAATTAACAGCAATAGTGGAGAAAAGAACTGTTGTGGCAGCACACATCACTCGTGGCGAACTGGCCCAGCTTGTATCGCTGCACCGACGGGGCAGCCGCGAGATGATGGCGCCATTGGGGGACCTCTGTGCCTCGTGGCATAGGCCAAAGCGCGTGCCTCAGGCAAGCGTGATGACATCACCACCGATGCGGGGGCGGAGCTCACGCCTTTAAAGGGTACACTCAAAGTTTGAATAAAGTTTATTTGAAACCCCCATCGTGTTAGTAGTGTGTTTCATTCCTTGTAGCAGCCGCTACACTGGTGACCCCAGCGAGCCCAGATGGTTTTCTGGCCTCCCGATATGGACGCAAGAGCAATCAACGCGGACATGGTGAAACTCTCCCCCCACTCCCACCCCTCCCCCCCCCCCGGGATGCATCGCCCACGCACTTGGTTCGGGCAAGTGGAGGCCCATTTTCACTTCAGACACATCACCTCAGATGCCACGATGTTCTATCATGTTGTGAGTGCGCTCAATGAAGAAACCGCAGCCAGGGTGGACAACGTCATCCACGACCCACCAGAGGAAGGTCAATACCTCACTCTCAAAAGCCTCCTCCTCTGGACCTTCGGCCTCTCCTGTCGGCAGCGTTCCGCCAGGCTCCTACACCTGGACCATCTAGGCGACAGGATTCCATCTGCCCTCATGAATGAGATGCTGGCACTGGCAGAGGGCCACAGACCCTGCTTGATGTTAGAATAGGCTTTCCTTGAGCAGATGGCAGAGGACATCCTACTCCTGCTAGCAGATGAAGATTTCTCAGACCCACGCATAGTCACAACCCGTGCAGATGTGCTCTGGTGGACCAAGCGACAAAACGAGGCCACCCTAAGTCAGGTCGCCTGCCCAGGACCCAATCAGCCACAGGCGCCCCCCAGCACAAACTAGAAGAACAACACTTTCTACCATCAACGCTGGGGTCCCACGACCCGGCCAGCCGCCGTTAATGGCCACAACGGCTGGCCACACAAACAGCCTCCTGCATGTGATTGATAGGTCCAGTGACCAGCGTTTCCTGGTAGACACCAGAGCAGAACTGAGTGTGCTTCCCCCGACTACCCTTGAGACCCGCACACGAGGCCCAACCCTATGGGCAGCCAACAGATCCTCCATCAAGACTTTTGGCACACGCAGCGCACAGATTCAGATTGGCAAGGACAGGTTTTGCCTCAGTGTGCACAGCGCTGCTGGGAGCCTCAGTGTGCACAGCATGTTGGCGGACATCAAAGGCAAGCAATTGGTACACACCTGCACCTTCCAATCCTTCCACCTCAACTCCACAGACGCATGCGACCCAGGAATAGCTTCCATTAGCACCCCTAAGGATGAGTATTCTTGCATGCTCGATGAATTCCCCGCCATCCTGCAGCCACAGTTCACTTCCGCCATGCCCCACAAGGAGTCCGCCACCATGCCAGACCGATACCCCATCCCGCATATACAGGAATTTACGGCTAACTTGCATGGTGCCAGAGTTTTCTCGAAGGTCGACCTGGTATGGGGTTACCACTAAATCCCAGTCCACCCCGACGACATCGGCAAGACCGCCATCATCACCCCATTCGGCCTATTTGAGTTCCTGTGAATGCCTTTCGGCCCTTAAAAACGCGGCCCAGGTATTTCAACGGCTGATGGATGCAGTGGGCAGATACCTGGATTTCGTGTTTATCTATCTAGACGACATTCTCATCGCTCGTCAGGACCACGACGAACACAAGGTTCATCTCCGTGCACTATTCGCCCATCTGATAGAGTTCGGCCTCACTGTCAACGTGGCCAAGTGCCAATTTGGCAAGGAGTCCCTGCAGTTCCTGGGCCATACCATCTCCGCAGATGGGGCTGTCCCAGCACCCAAGAAGGTCGCAGCTGTACGCCAGTTCCTGAAGCCCAACACCCTCAAAGGTCTACAGGAATTCACCGGGATGGTCAACTTTTACCACCGCTTCATCCCAGGGACGGCTCGCATCATGCAGCCATTGTTTGCACTGATCATCACCAAGAACAAGACCCTGAAATGGACGGAAGAGGCCGAGAACATTTTCCCCATGATGAAGGAAGCCCTGGCGAGCGCCACCCTACTGGCCCACCTGCAGCCCGATGACCATACCGCACTCTCAGTGGATGCTTCAGCCACAGCTGTCGGGGGCGTATTGGGATAATCAGTCAATGGCCAGTGGCACCCACTTGCATTCTTCAGCAAGCACCTCCGCCCCCCCCCCCGGAACTAAAATATAGCGCCTTCGATAGGGAGCTTCTGGCCCTGTACCTGGCCATCAGACACTTCTGGTACTTCCTGGATGGCAGGCCATTCAATATTTTCACCGACTACAAGCCGCTCACTCAAGCCCTCACCATGTTAAAGGATCCCTGGTCGGTGCGCCAGCAGCGGCATCTGTCCTACGTATTGGAGTTCACCACTTACATCCGACACCGAGCAGGTAAGGAGAATGTCATTGCAGATGTGCTCTCAAGGCCCACCATCCACAGCCTCGCCCCCAGCCTGGACTATGCCCAGCTAGCACAGACGCAGATGGAGAATGCAGACACACAAGCTTTCCACACCACCATCACGAGCCTCCGGCTCCAAGACCTCAAACTGCTGGACATCCCCGACATGCTGCTCTACAACGTCTCTACTGGCTCGCCGCGCTCGGTAGTCCCACTGCAATGGAGACCGCAGGCCTTCAGCATAGTCCACGACTTGGCTCACCCTTCAGTCAAGACCCAATCTCGCAGCATGGTGGCAGAACATTTCGTGTGGCACAGCCTCAAGAAACAGGTAGCCCAGATGGCAAGAAACTCCAAAGTCAGGTGCCATGTAAAGCCAGGCCTCCAAAGTTCAGCGCCGTGTAAAGGCCCCGGAACAGCAGTTTGACTCCCCAGCCAAGAGGTTCAAACACATACACATCGACATCGTGGGCACCCTACCGGTGTCCAGAGATGCCCGCTACTTGTTGACTGTAGTGTACCGATGGCTGGAAGCCATCCCGCTGAGAGACATGTCCGCCGAGACCTGCGCCAGGAATGTACTTGCCCACTGAATCACCAGGTTTGGAGGCCCAGCACACATGACAAGCCACTGGGACATCCAATACACATCCACCCTCTGGTCACAGCTGGCAAACCTCTTAGGGATCAAGCTCCATCATATCACTGCATACTATCCCCAAGCCAATGGCCTAGTGGAGTGCTTCCACCAGCACCTCAAGTCAGCTCTCATGGGTCACCTCACCAGCCCCAAATGGATGGATGAATTGCCCTGGGTCCTGCTTGGCATCAGAACAGCTCCAAAAGAAGACCTACAGGTATCGTCCATGGAGTTGATCTATGGCACACCATTGTCCCTACCCAGGGAGTTCTTCGGCCCAAGCATTGGTTCCGCGACTGAGAATCAGACCTTGCTGGCAGACTTGCAGGGTAAGCTCGCCTCACTAGCGCCCCCCACCACCGACCCACCATGGCAGCCACCTGTCCTGCATCCCCAAAGAGCTGGCCACTGCTGATTTCGTTTTTGTCTGGCAAGGCCCACACACCACACCCCTGCAGCGCCCCTACGAAGTCCTTAAATGCTTAGGCAAGACGTTCACCCTGGACATCGGGGGCAAGGGGGAGTTATTCACAGTCAACCGACTCAAGGCGGCACACCTGGACCATAGCCAGGCAGTAGTGACAGCCTGGCCGAAACGACGAGGTCAACTGCCCAAGCGGTGAGATGCGTAAACCTGTTCTGGGTGTGGGGGGGGGTTGTGTGGCAGTGCACATCACTCGTGGCAAACCGGCCCTGCATGTATCGTTGCACCAGTGGGGAAGCCGTGAGAAGATGGTGCCGTCGGGGGACCTCCGTTCCTCGTGGCATAGGCCAAAGCGCACGGTTCGGGTGAGCATCACCACCGACGACACAGGGTGGAGCTCTTAAAGGGCACACGAGAAGTTTGAATAAACAGTTCATGTTAGTGGTGTGTTTCATTCTGTGTAGCAGCCGCTACACTGTCAACATTTCAAGCCTGAACCTTACATTAAGGCAGAGTTCAGAGGAGAGATAATTAGTATAATATGGACAAGGTGAGAGTCATTGGGCAGATGACAGTACCCATTGGTGAATAAGGGAGTGATGAAGGATGGACAGAGGCAGTTGATTAGTTGGTGCCTGAAAAAGAGAGATAGAGGGAAGAGAAACAAAGGGGTCAAGAGGAAGATAAGCCATACAGGGTGGAGCAGAAAGATGAGTAAACAAAGGCTGTTGAAGGGAAGAACGGACAGGACCAAATAGATGCAGATGGGAGGAGAAAGAGGGGAGAGAATCCAGGGGAAATGTGGTTGGAAGAAGTGGGGGGGGGGGGCAAGAAGACAAAAATGGGTGGATAAGGCAAAAATAAAGATGCCATTTGGTTCTGGCTCTATCAAAAATAATAGATTTTTTTTAACTTGGCATTTGAATTGAATAAACCCTCTTTACTAATGGCATAATTACAAGCCACAGTCTTGGAACTTTGACATCAATATTCAACCTTGAATATATTATCAAAGTTGTCCCTAAATTGTACAGTTCAAGACCATACACTGCAGGACCATTCACATAGCTCCAGTGAATACCTCTGATACCATCAGCATATCTCAGTCCTTAGGGAAGTCTGCCAGTTACTCCTCAGACTTGAAAATGAGGTTTCTCCTTCAACATTAGGCAGTAAGTGATACTTAACTCACATTTAAAAACAAAATCCCTTCTGAAAAGCAATAATTAAAAAAAACTTTAAAATATTTTTCTATTGATACTGGTTGATTGGGAAGGAAGTGAGAATAGAATACAATTGGTCAAAGATCAACTGGAGAAAATCAAATACACATTAAGAGGGTCCAGCAGAAAATCTGATCATAAACAGCAGCCCTTTATGCATTATTTCTCTGAATTACAACTGCTTTCAGAGGAAAAGATTAACTGTGAGATGGTTGTACCAGTACATTTGGTAATATATCAATGATACTGTCAACAAAGGTGCCAAGGGGGTCAGGGAGTAGCCGGGGTGGGGGGGGGGGGGGTGAGTCCAGACATGTATCTGAGGGTGCATATGAACAACTGAGTATAGGAGCACATTGTACAATGCATACAAAGTTGTTTTTGATGTTCAATAAATACATTTTGGAAAAAAAAATTTGCCTTGTAAAATCAGAAATCAGTTGAATCACCAGACCTCTGCAAATATGATCATATCTTTTCATTCATTGATATCACACAATGTTGACTTGTTTGTTTTTGTGAAAAGCTGCTGCTTAAATACTCAGGGGCCTTTCTGCCACCTCTTGGTATTTCTGACACATTGCAGGGGCTGTAAAGGATAAACTCAGCTGAAAGTAATGAATCCAGAACAGAATTTTAAAATCTCAGGATTCATGATTTAGTAACATAAAAAATGAAAGTAGGGGGAGGTTATTGAGAGCCCTTTGCACCAGCTCGAACAATCAAGAAAATCAAGGTGGATCTTAGCTCACCACTCAAGGGATGGGCTGAGATTAAAGGTTGCCTCAGTCTGCCAAACCCACATCTTTCTTCTCTTTGGCTTGGCTTCGCAGGCGAAGATTTAAGGAGGGGTACTTCCACGTCAGCTGCAGGCTCGTTGGTGACTGACAAGTCCGACGCGGGACAGGCAGGCACGGCTGCAGCGGTTGCAAGGGAACATTGGTGGGTTGGGGTTGGGTGTTGGGTTGTTCCTCCTTTGTCTTTTGTCAGTGAGGTGGGCTCTGCGGTCTTCTTCAAAGGAGGTTGCTGCCCACCGAACTGTGAGGCGCCAAGATGCACGGTTGGTGGCGATATCAGCCCACTGGCGGTGGTCAATGTGGCAGGCACCACATCACATGAATCATGTCACACCCCCTTTCTACACTCATCTCATGTTCTTTGATTCCTTCAGTATGGTTGAGTGATGTACTAGGTGCTGCTAGCAACTTATGGAGCCAACAATTCCTCTCTCTCCCCCCCCCCCCCCACCCCCCATTTAATCAATTAAAAAATCACATTCCTTTTATTTAAACAAATTGGGGTGGCCAATTGATGGGCGTTCTGTAAAACACAAAAGTGTTTCGGTGAAATTCTGCAGGATACACCCATCAGGCCCGAAATGCTGGCTACCCTCTACTTCCCATGGGATGCTGGGTGACCTGCTGGGTTTCTCTCGCCTGCCCGTGCATTGCACCCCACCCCAGTCTCTGCAGACTTGAACCTGACGGGCGCTCTCTTTTCCTCCCTCTCACCGTGAGGCGAAATTCGGACAAGGGCTGGGAACTGGAAATGAAGACCAGGCAGCGGCTCCTTCGGGTGGTGAACGGCCAAGCGTCTGAATGCCCCCCTTCAAGGCCGCTGTGGCACTCAGCTCCGACACTGGCCGGCTCTGCGTACTTACCCCTTTGCACGGTGGCTTCTGCTGATTTTGCCGCGGGGCAGTTGGGCTGGACATTGCGGCTCCTCGCCAATAACGTCCACTCGATGGCAAGTACGCGACCGGACTCCCCTCGCCAATGACTTCCTGTTTGGTCGCATCCCTTCGGATCGGACGTAACTCCGCCTATTGACGCACTGGAACATTGCCAGAGAGTGTCCCCTCCAAATCATCTCATGGGCGGGAAACTTCGTTCATCGCCTGTCTTTTTGGAAGGATCTGCAGCCCAAATCGCCTTTCTCATTAAGCAGCTCTCGGGCTGTGTCTTGAAGTAGTAGCGCAGCGTCCGCTGGCTTTCCCGCCTCACTCAGGCCGGAGTTACCACACAAAAAAAAATAATCCGTCTGCCTGACCGCAGTATCTTCTGAATGTGGAACGAAGGTCTCCGCAAATAAGGGGATGGTTTCATTCTCAATTTTCAAAACTTTAAAATCCCCTGCCGTTGCCATTGCAACGTGATAACGTTTCCCCGGCCATCTGATCATCGGAGCCAAAGGCCGTCACCTGCCAACTGGGGAGAGAAGCTGAAAGTCAAGCCTGAAGCACTGCGTTCCTGGGCTCGGCGAGTGGCTGTGGTGATACGACCGCCAGCAGGGGGCGATCTCTGCAGGAAGACCACCTGGGGGCTGACTCCACCTGGCCGGCTGTCCATCAGCCGACCCCACTAGAGATCTGAGCAGGCCCTTCCTGAGCCAGTCACAGGAGGAGCTGAACTGGTGTTCAGATTTTCACTTGAATAAAGCTTGTTGTCCAATGTTTTGCGTTTGCTTGCTGCTACCTCAGTGCACCACAGTGGATAAGAGATTTTAGTGACGCAAGGGCAATAGTTTGATTAAACAAACTGATTGAATTAAATTAATAAAGATTAAGGGAGGTGATATCTTGCAGCATGTATCTCACCGCTGCAGATATTTGGCCCATGAAGTCCATGCTGGCTCAGAGAACAATCCCATTCCCTTACAATGTATTCTCCCTCACATGATGCCAATGGTTGACAGAATCCATTTAGTCCCGTGGTGACCATAGTTGCTGAAACTGTGAGCCTGTCTGATCCCTGGGAAAATTTCAGAATTCAGCAAAGGAATACCAAAGGATTCATAAGGAAACTTAAAAATATAAAAACAAAGAGCTTCCATCGATTGACGACAAGGAAAATTGTTGTTCGGGTTAATGTGAGTCCCGAACAGTTTGAGGCAGGAGAAATAAAGAAATAGTGGGGAAGTTAAACATGGTGAAACACAAAAGTCTGCAAACGCTGTGATTGCAGTAAAAACATACTGAAATGCTGGAGGGACCCTGTCGGTCTTTTTTGGGCCTGAGCCCTTCTTCAAGGAATGAGCCAAAAGCAGGAAATCTTAGAATTCAGATGGTGCTGCCTGGGGGAAGAATCCAGACCAAGAAAAGATGTCTTTGGATATGATAAGGAAGAGATAAGAATTTATTATGACTGCGCAAAAGGAGATGGGGAAGGGAGAAGGCCCATTCGTGCCAGGCCTTCACCTAGTAGTGCCAAGATAAAACTTAAAACTTGCCTAAAAGGCTGCTCCAGCATCACATTCATGTCGGGTGGCACCTCATAGCGCCCTCCAGAGCTGATGGAGTAGGGGTGACTGGTGCTGTGATGCCACGCATGATAAATATGCAGCAGAGCAATGGCTGTCTTCCCTACCCATAATCCTCCACGCAGCTGGAACTGCTCTAAATTTTCCAGACCAGTTCCAGCTGTGAGGGGAATTATGGGTAGGGAAGATGGCCATTGCTCTGCCATATTTTGAACCGCAGAGACTGGCCCTGAAGCTGAAGTGGCCCAGTGAGATTGTCACACCCCGCACCAACCGCCCCCCTGACGACCCCTGCCCCGATGGCCCTCGCTGGCTCCCGCTGCCCTGATTGCTCCCACTGGCCCCACGGCCCCAATGGGCTGGCCCCCACTGCCTTAACGGCTCCTGCTCACTGCCCCTACCTTGAGGGAGTCATGAAGGGAGAGAGGTGAGTGGTGAGATGGGTCGCAAGCTGACAGCATCATTAGCCCGCCCCTAATCAGCCACTTGCAACTGCTGAACATTCATGTGGGTCAGCGGAGCACTGTGCTCTGCCAATCATCAATCCCCGCAAAGGGTTGGATTCAGTGCCTCGGAGCCAGCCTTGGCACATTCAGAAAGGTAAGTCTCCCGACATTAGGCCGGAGAACCTCTGCCTTTACTGTCAGGTATTTTCCTTGCTTGAAAGGGCCTTGAAGAAGTGGGGGTGGGGGTGTAGCAAGTAGCACTGCGGTCACGCTGCTCCAGGGACCCAGGTTTGATCTTGACCTTGGATGATGGACTTGTATTATCTCCCTTTGACCATGTTTGTTTCCCCTTTGTTCTCCAAATGCCCAAAACCTGTTGGTAAGTTAAATGACTGCAGTAAATTAACTTTTCCTAGCAAAATAAAATTAGAGTTGAGGATCATGAGAGAGAGAATTAATTTCAGGGCTATAGGGAAATAAGAAGAGAGGGAATGGCACTGATGGGCTTGCCCTTCCAGGAGCCAGCAGGAATTGATGGGATGAATCTCTCCTGTGTTGTAAGTATTGTATGTTAGAGGAGGTAAGGTGGTGAGATGAAGCCAGTGTTAAATCACAGGAACAAGGAAAAAAGGAGAGGGTGATTCTGAAACAGTTTTCTATGAACGTTGCATGACCTGATGCATTTCTCCAGCACTTTTGTGTTGAACCTTCCAAATGGGAAAAACTGTGCAGAATTTAATATTTTAATTTTGTTTCCAATTTCCACCCTTCATTTATATCCACATTGTTTTTCCATTATATTGTTTGACATGTGGCAGGCTGTACAAAGAGTCTGGAACAACAAGCATCTGAAGAAAGGCACAAGGATCAGTGTGTACAGAACTGTTCTACTGACAGCAGCAAACCCAAAACAGAATTTCCCTTGCAGCCACTGCAGCCGGGCATGTATGTCCCACATTGGCCTCGTCAGCCACCAGAAACCCTGCAGCAGACATGGACAGCCCCTTTCTAAATCTTGGTTCGCAAAGCCAAGCCATGATGGCATCCATTTTCAACCCTCCTAATTCCAATGTTGGTCATGGCTTAATTTTCTTTCATCCTACTTCTCAAAAGAATTCCATGGTGGATAAGACCTTTGTCTTTGTTGGGTCTCTTCCCTACAAATGCGTTATCACCATCCCACCATTTTTATAGGCTTTCCTTCTAACCCAGATAATCTTCTGCCATTTTTGGCATCTCTAGTATGATGCCATTTCCAAACTTCAGATCTCTTCCTCTCCCTTTCAGAATTCCTAAACCCATCCCTTGATGAAGTGGCTGGCAGTCAGTGTGTTGATGAGGTCAAATGCAGCAATGGGCATCTCTGACCCAAGTGACCGACTCTATCCCCGAAAGCTGGAGAGACTCTGCTGTCATCCCCTTGGACTTTCACAACCATCCAGTCTGAACCCTTCAATCAGACACTGTAAATTCGTGGAAATAACTGAAGGGTTAATAGAATTTTTTAAGTTATAAATATCAAGGTAATCAGAATTGGTCTGGAGGAGTTATTAAATATATTATTGTGAATAATATTAAATGTTCATTATATTTAATAACTTTGTATTTTACTGATCTATGCTTGTCAGAATGAACTTAATATTGTTGATATTATTTATCTATTTCTACTCTTTATGATGGAACAAACAATACTTTTGTATATGAGAAATTCATATATACAAGAAAATAGTGGAAGAGTAAGTAAGTGGTAAAAATCATGATGAAATTGATAAGATTTAAGAAAGTGTATACTGGAGTACACTAGAGATAGAGCCGATGATGTATGAAGAAGATTCATGCATGCCTCCAGTCATTTAATAAAACATTTGTAAGAGACGGTTATAGCCTCTGTCTTCCCAAAGTCCTTTACATGTTAATGATTTGCCATAAAATAACTGGCAGGATCAGATTTTTGAATTTTTTCAGCAATCAAAACTGAATTGTTTCTCTTTCATCTTAATCTCTACTGAACAAGATTATCAGAAACATCTTAGATTTATCTCTTTCTTTTTAACACAACTGCCCAACCTACAACCATTAGAACCATAGAAACAAGAGCAGATAAGGGAAATAATTTGCTCCTGTCATTTCTCCTTCTATTGCTGCTGGGTTTTGGGGTCCTTTCGGCTCATAACATAAAAGAATTATATGCTGAAACTATAAATAAAAACTAAAAACTAAAATCTTGAAACTAAAATAAAAAGAAAAAACCTAACTACTACAAAAAAAATGAAACCCCCCCCCCCATTAACCCACCCTCCCCTCAAACTAATCTAATCCCAGAACTAAAATACATGATATTTCATTATAAAATGATTACAGATAATTAATTTGGATTCCATCAGAGACTTCAAAAACATCATAAAATTAATATTAAAACTTCATTGATCAAGAAATTATAAATTAATAAAATCATAATTTTAATTTCATTATTTTAGCATATGGACCCCAAATTTGCAAAAGTAAAGAATATTTATCCCTTAAAGTAGACCTATTTTTTTTAATGGAATACAACTTTGAATCTATGTTAATGAAACATCAGATTTCCATGTTACAGTGACACATTTCTGAGCTATTACTAAAACCAACTTAACAAATTTTAATTGAAAATCTGACAATAATTTAGGAGTGACACTTTCAAAATTTCTGAACAAATGTAATTCAGGATTTAAAGGAAAGTTCACTCCCGTTATCTGTTGCTAAATTTACTAATAGAAACCCAAAAAGGGTTAACCTTTGAACAAGACCACGTAGAATGAAGAAAAGTTCCAATTTCTGTTCCACATCTAAAACATTGATCCAATAAATCCAATCTCCATCTATTCAATTTCTGAAGAGTAATATACAGTTGATGTAAAAAAAATTATAATGAAGTAATCTATATTGTATATTAATAGTATTTGTCATAATTTCTTAACACAAATTTTGCCAAACTTGTTGATCTATTATTGTGTCCAAATCTCGTTCCCATCTTTCTTTTGAATTAAACAAGCCTACTTTAGATGTCTGTTCTTGTAATAATGTATATGCAATTGAAATAAATTTTTTAATCATTCCATCTTTTTAAATAATTTCTGATCCTTGTTTCTTTCTTTAAAAAGCCCTCAATTGAACATAACAAAATAATGTATTACGAGGTATATTATATTTTGTAGTCAACTGCTGCAAAGAAACAAACACACTCATAGTGTGGGAGGTTAAGCTCTGAGATTTATTGAGGCTGGAAAGAGTCCTTTTATACAGTTGGAGTTCCTGCCATTTGTTTGATTGGCTGACATCAGCCGCATGAATAACAATAGTGGGTGGGAACATTCTTGCTTGTGAATGCCCTTCTTCCCCAGCCTGTTACTGATCTGTTAGCTGGGCAGCTTGGCCAGCGCCATTTTAGGGCTTCTGCTCTTGTACTGCTTTAGCTGTCAACCACACCGGTTCGCTGTGTTAAGGGATGTGTTACAAAGTGTTATGCTGCTGTTTACTACCGTGTGCCCCATGCGATGTGCTGGTTCGATCTCTGTGGTGGTGGGCTGCCATATGACCCCCCTCCAGAACCGGTGCTACAGTTCATAGTGTCCTTGGATGCAGTCCGCAAAGTCTTTGGTGGTCTGCCCCTGTGTCGAGGTGCTGGCGTCTTCACGGGTTGAGTCAAGTCCGTATGTGCCGGCTTGAGCCTGTCTGCAATGAAGACCTCTGGTTTGCCATCAATGTCCAGTTCAAAGGTGGCCCCGTTGTTCTGGATGACTCGGAAGGGGTCTGTGGCGGTGGACAGTGTGGCCCTCTGTGCATGAACACATATTCACAGTTTTGGAGTTCTTTAGGGATGTTGAACTTGGCTTGCTTGTGTCTAGAGGGTGGGATCGGAGGGTGGTTGACCTCTGGCTGGTGGGACAAAATACCCGGGGACCATGAGTGGAGTTTCGTAGACGAGCTTAGCGGAGGATGTAAGGAGGTTTTCCTTTATTGCTGTACAAATCCCCAGCAATGCCCATGGCAGTTTGTCCACCCAGTTGGGGCCCTTAGGTCTAGTCATAAAGGCAGCCTTGAGGTGCTTGTGAAAGTGCTCAACCAGCCCGTTAGACTGTGGGTAGTATGCTGTTGAGTGGTGTCGCTCAGGGCCCCACAGGTTGGCATCATCGGTCCACAGGCCGGAGGTAAATTGTGCGTCTCTGTCAGAGGTTATGTGGCATGGTAACCTGAACCTTGATACCCAGGACGAGACGAGTGCCTTGGTGCAGGACCTGATGAATGTGTTGGCCAGGGGATTGCTTCTGGCCACCAGTGAAACGGTCGACCACCGTGAACAGGTAGCGGAAACCCTGACAGACTGGCAAGGATTCCAGTATGTCCACGTGAATGTGGTCAAGCCTTCGTTCCATTGGTTCGAAAGGCTGCAGGGGGACCTTGGTGTGCCACTGTACCTTGGCTGTTTGGCACCGCATGCACGTCTTGGCCCACCTGCTGAGATGTTTCCGCAATCTGTGCCACATGTACTTGCTGGCCACCAACTGGACCATAGACATGATCGATAGATCTGCCAGCCCGTGATGGAGTCGAAAACTCATCACCTCCATGCCATTGGGGCGAAAGGTCAAACCTGCCCAGCGGCCCCATCACACAGGAAGGAAGTGTTACCTATGCTGACTGGGATGACCTGAAGCTCCAGCCTGTGACGGCAGTCCTGTACTGAGGTATCTCGTCGTCCTGCTGCTGTGCCTCCGCCAGCGCCATGAAGTCCAGTCCATTGGCCAGAGAGTGGATGCTCTGTCTCAACAACCATGTTGTCTTTTCCTGAGGTGTGCCTTATGTCGGTGGTGTACTCCGAGACATAAGATGTCTCTGCTGGCAGGCTGAGATCTTGCCCAGAGCGAACGTCAGTGGCATATGGTCCGTGAAAGACCTTCCTTCTAGGAAGTACCGGGAGTGGCAGATGGCTAAGTACAGTGTCAGTAGCTCTCTGTTGAAAGCACTGTACTTTAGCTCAGGGAGCCTCAGCGACGCGAGGATCCACCAGACAGCCCCCCAGCAACGAGTGATGTCATCATGCCAGCCTCCACAGTCACCAACACAGGCAGCAGACCCACTCCCTGTATCGGTTGCTGCATCAGTGACATTAAACCAGAACCAGCCACACCCCCTAGCTAAGGCTATGGAAACGATCAAGGTGAACAGCCAGTATGCTAACTGTCTTTTTGATTCAGGTTCGACAGAGAGCTTCATTCACCCGGACCTGGTCCAACGATGTGTGCTGGCAGTTCACCCGACAGACTAGAAGATCTCACTGGCCACAAGAGCCCACTCAACGGACATCAAGGGGTATTGTGTAGTGACCATGAAAGTTCAGGGTATCAAATTTACAGGGTTTAAGTTTCTGGTCCTATCTCAATTATGTGCACCTGTGTTGTTGGGGTTGGATTTCCAATTTCATTTTAAATCGGTGTCACTGCATTACGGGGGATTCCCACTCTCCACTCTCTGTCTGCCACCCCTCCACCCCAGAGACCTCCTACCAGTGACAGCCCACACCAGTTCCTGCACCCTGATGCTCCACTTGCAGCCTCTCCACACTCCGGGCCGCTCCTCCAGCACTCTTCGCCAACCTCACCCTTGGCTGGAAACCGATTGCCACCAAAAGCCGGCATACAGCTTCAGGGACAGGAAATGTATTAAAAGTGAGGTGTGCAGACTGCTGGGCGAGGGCATCATTGAGCCCAGTGCAAGTCCCTGGAAGGTGCAGGTTGAAGAATGGGGAGAAGTTGCGGATCGTGGTGGACTACAGCCAGACAGTCAACCGCTTCAGGCTCTTGGACATTTACCCGCTTGCGCAAATCATGGATGTGGTGAATCAGATCGCCCAGTACAGTGTGTTTTCCACCATCGATCTCCGATCAGCCTACCACCAGCTCCTGAGCTGCCTGGAGGACCACCCTTCCAGGGCCTTTGAAGCGAATAGGCGTTTGTATCAATTCCTCAGGGTCCTCTTCAGTGTCACAAATGGTGTCGTTGTCTTTCAGCGAGAGATGGACCAGATGGTAGACCAGAACAGCCTAACAGCTACATTCTTGTATCTGGACAATGTCACCATCTGTGGCCACGACCCACAGGACCACGATGCCAACCTTGAGAAATTCTCCCAAACGGCAAAATGGCTGAATCTGACCTACAATTTTGAGAAGTTTGTCTTCCGGACCACTCGCCTCTCAATTCTAGGTTGTGTGTTGGAAAAAGGGGTGGTAAAGCCAGATCCTGACCACATGCGTCCTCTCATGGACCTTCAACCACCCCAAACCCAGAAGGTACTCAACTGCTACCTGGGGTTTTTTCCTATTATGCCCAATGGGTCCCACAGTACACTGACAAGGCATGGCCACTAATTAAGTCCAGCTCCTTCTCCTTGTCAGCGGCAGCCAGAGCACCTTTGACCGCATCAAGTCAGACATCGCCGCGGCCACTCTGCATGCTGTAGAGGAATCCATACCCTTCCAGGTGGAGAGTGATGCGTCTCCTTGCACTGACAATCATCTTAAACCAGGAAGGTAGGCCTGTCGCCTTCTTTTTCAGGACCCTCCAGAGCCCAGAAAGCCGAGAAGGAGGCCCAGGCCAGCGTCGTTGGGGACACTACCTCGCTGGCAGGCATTTTACACTGCTGACTGACCAACGCGCGGTCTCATTTATGTTTAGCAGCAACCAGCGGGGTAAGATCAAAAACGACAAGATTGTCAGGTGGAGAATCAAACTCTCTACCTTCAACTATGACATTCGAGGAGTCACGTGATGGAGTAGTGGCCGGTAGGGGAACTCCAGCCCTCTCCAGAAAAGTTAAAAAAAGATAGAGAAAAAGCAAAGGCACAAACAAAGTGAAAGTAAAAGTGTGAAGAAAATGGCAGCGAAGAAAGAAAAACCAAAAACAACGGGAAGAAAAGAAGAAGGAAAGACGTCGGAAGAAGGTGAAGGCCTTACCTGTCCGAAGAGGCCCGCCGCGGAGAGAGAGGCCCGCTCCCACAGGTCAGTGGAGGTCCCGGGCTCGGGACTACAAAAATGGCTCGCAGAGCCGAGTAAAAGTGCGCAACCGCGCATGCACGAGGAGTCGCGCATGCGCGATGCGCATGAAAAAAACACACTGACGGGAGGGGGGAACAGCTGCGGAGTCGATCTCCACAGCTGAGAGAGACACCTGCAGCACAGCAGCAGGTGCAGAACACAGACAATAACGACAACAAGAAAGAAGAAGGTAAAAAGAAAACAAGGAAACAACAGATGGTCAACCCAGAGGAAGAAGAAGAAGAAGAAGAACAGAAAGAAGTGGAAGAAGAAGAGAAAAGCAAGACAATGGATGTATCTTTTTTTAAAGAATATATGGAATCAGTGAAAGAATGGCAATTACAAGAATTTGATGAGATAAAAAGAAGAATTAAGAATGCAGAAGAAAAAATGAATAAAATGGAAGTGGCCATATCAGAATTGGCAAAAAGAGTGGAAAATATGGAAAAACGAGAAACATTTGTAGATATGGAAGTAAAAGACTTAAAAGAGAAATTAGAAGAATCTAATAAAAAAGCTAAAGAGGCACAGGAGCTGTTAGCTCAGAAGATAGATATAATAGAAAACTATAATAGAAGAAATAATATAAAGATAGTGGGCCTTAAGGAAGATGAAGAAGGCAAGAATATGAGAGAATTTATAAAAGATTGGATCCCCAGGGTCCTGGGAAGACCAGAATTACAGGAAGAAATGGAAATAGAGAGGGCACATAGAACTTTAGCCCCGAAACCACAACCGCAGCAAAAACCAAGATCCATTTTAGTAAAATTCTTAAGATATACAACAAGAGAAAATATATTGGAGAAAGCAATGAAGAAAGTAAGAGAGGACAAAAAGCCACTGGAATATAAAGGTCAAAAAAATTTTTTCTATCCAGACATAAGTTTTGAACTCCTGAAGAAGAGGAAGGAGTTTAATACAGCGAAAACGATCTTATGGAAAAAAGGATATAACTTTATGTTAAGGTACCCAGCGGTACTTAAAATAATTATTCCAGGGCAACAAAACAGACTACTCTCGGATCCAGAGGAAGCAAGGAAATTTGCAGAACAACTACAAAACAAGCAGAGAGATGAAGACATGTAATAAGAGTAAAAATTACCACGATCTATATGTATGTGTGTAAAGGGGTATATGTGTGTATATATATATATAGTGTGCATACATGAATGTATCCGTATTTAGAGGAAAATATATAGAGTATAGACAAGAATTAATAAGGGAGGGAAATGGAATAGAGGGAATAAGGAGGGAATTAAAAGAGTGACCTTTGTTACATATGAAAATTGAAATCTTTTCTGGGGGGGGCTGGGTGGGGAGGATTACAGTCACTGCAAAATCAGCTGACGTTTGCGAGTGAATCCGCAAATCCAAATGGAGAGGGGAGATGTGGTTGTCCGACAAGGGATAAAGGACAACTCAGGAGGGGGAGGGGAGAATGGGGTTAAAGAAGTTTTAAATAGGAGAATAGGGAAAATGTTTGATGTTTTAGAAATGTTGTCTTATAAAGTGTTCAAAACAAGAAAGTAGAAATGGATAAGAAGGAAAGGTAATGATGGAGAAACGGAAAGGGAAGATAATCAAAGTATAAAATGGCTACGCTGAACTATATGACTTTAAATATTAACGGAATACATAACCAAATTAAAAGGAAGAAACTGCTAAATTTACTGAAAAAAGAAAAAATTTATATAACATTTGTGCAAGAAACACATTTAACTGAATTGGAGCACAAGAAATTAAAGAGAGATTGGGTAGGACACTTAACAGCAGCGTCGTATAATTCAAAAGCAAGAGGAGTAGCTATATTAATTAGTAAAAATGTGCCAATTAAAATAGAAGAGGAAATAATAGATCCAGCAGGGAGATATGTAATGATAAAATGTCAGATATGTTCGGAGTTTTGGAATCTACTCAATGTATATTCACCTAACGAAGAAGATCAAAAGTTTATGCAAGTTATTTTTTTGAAGATAGCAGATACGCAAGGGAACATATTAATAGGAGGGGATTTCAACCTGAATTTGGATTCAAATATGGACAAAACTGGGAAAAAAATTAACAGAAAGAACAAAGTAACCAAATTTATAATTAAATTCATGGAAGAAATGCAACTTTTGGATATATGGAGGAAACAACACCCAAAGGAAAAGGAATATTCATATTACTCGGCTAGACATAAAACATACTCAAGAATAGACCTATTTTTGTTATCAGCTCGTATGCAAGATAGAGTAAGAAAAACAGAATATAAATCTAGAACATTATCGGACCATTCACCCTTAATATTGACAATAAAGTTAGAGGACATCCCTCCAAGAATGTATAGATGGAGATTAAACTCCATGTTACTCAAAAGGCAGGATTTTAGAGAATTAATTGAAAGACAAATTAAAATGTATTTTGAAATAAGTACGGAATCAGTGAAAGATAAGTTTATACTATGGGATGCAATGAAAGCGTTCATTAGAGGGCAAATAATAAGTTATGTAACCAAGATGAAGAAGGACTATAATCAGGAAACAGAGCAGTTGGAAAGGGAAATAGTAAATATAGAAAAAGAATTAGCAATGAAGGAAGACAACTAAAAGAAGAGAATTGGCAGATAAAAAAATAAAATATGAAACACTACAAACATATAAGGTGGAGAAGAATATAATGAAGACAAAACAGAAATATTATGAACTAGGGGAAAAAAACGCACAAAATTCTAGCATGGCAGCTTAAGACAGAACAAGCTAAGAAAATGGTATTGGCATCAAGGAAAAAAGACAAACAAATCACATATAATCCAAAGGAGATCAAGGAAAACTTTAGAGAATTCTATGAACAATTATACCAAACTGAAAACGAAGGGAAAGAAGGGAAAATACAAGAGATAATAAAAAAATTACCAAATAATAAAACACCAGGAGAGGATGGATTCCCAATAGAATTCTATAAAACATTTAAAGATTTATTAATTCCTCCCCTCCTGGAAGTAATCAATCAGATTGATAAAACACAAAGCTTACCAGATTCATGTAAAACAGCAATAATTACAGTAATACTAAAGCAAGGGAAGGATCCACTCGCACCAGCGTCATATAGACCAATATCTTTACTTAACACAGATAATAAGATAATAGCTAAACTATTAGCAAACAGATTAGCAGAGTATGTACCGAAAATGGTAAATCTAGACCAAACTGGATTTATTAAAAAAAGACGCACAACAGACAATATTTGTAAATTTATTAACTTAATTCATGCAGTAGAAGGGAGTAAAGCGCCAACAGTAGCAGTTGCTTTAGACGCAGAGAAGGCCTTTGACAGAGTAGAATGGAATTATTTGTTCAAAGTATTGCAAAAATTCAGTTTACCGGAGAAGTATATTAATTGGATTAAAGCATTATATAAGGGACCATTGGCGAAAGTGACAGTAAATGGATATATATCAAAGCAATTTAACTTAAGCAGGTCAACACGGCAGGGATGCCCACTATCACCCTTATTGTTCGCATTAGCTATAGAACCACTAGCAGAATTGATAAGAACAGAAAATAATATAAAATAATATAAATAATATAAAAGGGATAAAAATAAAAGACAAGGAATATAAAATCAGTTTATTTGCAGATGATGTTAACAGAACCAGAACTATCAATAAAAGAATTATACAAGAAATTGAAGGAATATGGAGAAGTGTCGGGTTACAAGATTGAAGTAAATAAAAGTGAAGCAATGCCTATGAATAATGCGGATTTCTCAAAATTTAAGAAGGAATCGCCATTCAGATGGCAAATGCAAGCAATAAGATACCTAGGTATACAAATAAATAAAAATCTCGGCCAACTATATAAACTCAATTATTATCCACTAATTAAAAAATTACAGGACGATTTAGAGCATTGGAAAGATTTACCACTAACACTAATAGGAAGGATAAACTGTATTAAAATGAACATTTTTCCAAGGATATTATACCTATTTCAGGGATTGCCAATACACTTGACAGAGAAATTCTTCAAGGAGTTAAAGAAAATAATAAGGAAATTTTTATGGAAAGGGGGGAAACCGAGGATAGCATTAGATAAATTAACAGAATGGTATAAACAAGGAGGCTTACAACTGCCAAACTTAAAAAATTATTATAGAGCCGCACAATTAAGATACCTATCAGATTTTTATCAAATAAGGGAAAAGCCAGATTGGACTAGATTAGAATTAGATAAAATAGGGGAAAAGATACATGAATGAAAAATTGGTACAACATAGAAGTTCTCCAGTATTACATCATCTACTCAATATTTGGAAGAAGATTCATGTAGAAAGAAAGAAAACAAATTATCAATTACCAAAACTAATATTGTCACAAAATAAGTTACTCCCTTTTACAATAGATAACCTTTCCTTTAGAGAATGGGAGAATAAAGGGATCAAAAGAATAGAAAATTGTTTTTCAGGAAATAGATTATTATCCTTTGAACAAATGAAAGATAAATACAATATAACTCAAGATACAGTGCTGGCATATTACCAATTGAGATCCTAATTGAAGGACAAATTAGGAAGCAGTCTGAGTTTACCAGAGGGAAATAACTTTGAATATGTGATTACAGATACAATGATAATCAAAAGATTTATAACAAATATGTATATTAAACTGCAAGAAAAGGAGAATGAGGAAACAAATGGTAAAACTAAACAAAGATGGGAACAAGATTTAAATATAAAGATAAAAAAGGAAACATGGGAGAAGTTATGTTCTGGAATGATGAGAAATACAATAAATACGAGGTTACATATAATACAATATAACTGGATACACAGGCTATACATTACACCTCAAAAGTTAAATAAATGGGACCCAACAGTATCTGATAGATGTTTTCGATGTAAAAAAGAAATGGGAACAAGAATTCATGCAATCTGGACATGTGAGAAAGTAGAAAAATTTTGGGAAGATCTAAACCAGTTATTAAATAAAATTACAGAAAACAATATACCAAAGAATCCAGAGATCTTCCTCCTAAGTAACATAAAAAACAAAGAATTTGGAATTGATTTGGATGATGCACAAAAAAGATTTGTTAAGATAGCTCTAGCCGTAGCAAAAAAATGTATTATGTCAACCTGGAAATCGGAAGATAATTTGAAAATACAACAATGGTATATAGAAATGAATAAATGTATTTCATTAGAAAAAATAACATATAGTTTAAGAAATAATATTGAAATATTTGAACAAATATGGGAGCCTTACATGAAACACAATAGCGAAAACCTACCGGGGACATTCACTTCCTAAATTAATGAAAAGAGAAGGAAATGAAAAGAATTGACTCAGTGGAATTTCTTGTTTATTTTTATTGAATGACAACATTGTTTGACTGGTTTAATGTATCCTAGATTTTGTACTTTAAATGGACGGGGGGGGGGGGAGGTAGGGAGGGTGGGATGGGAGGAGGGAGGGGGGGGAGAAAATGGCACTGTATATATTTGAAAAGGAAAAAGTACGTATCATGGTTAATGTGGTTTATGGTGTGAAAAATAAAAATTAAAAAAAAAACTATGACATTCTATACCAGCCTGGAAAACTCAATGACCCGCCCAACGCCCTTTCCCGTGGGGCATGCATCAGCGTACAACTGGACAGACTGTACGAGGAGTTCTGTCACCCAGGGGTCACCAGGTTCGCCCACTTTGTAAAGGCCTGCACCCTGCCCTATATGGTCGAGGAGATCTGCTCCATGACGCAAGCCTGCCCAGTATGCGCTGAGTGCAAGCCCAACTTCTTCCGGCCTGAGAAGACCCACGTCATTAAAGCCACCCGGCCCTTTGAACATCTCAGTGTGGACTTCAAGGGCCCCTTCAAGATGCCCTGAACTAAGGGTGTAACTACCTGCTGAATAGAATTGGGTCATGAACAAAGCCTATAATTAACTTAGAATCCACAAAATTCTCCTGAAATTTCTGCAATTAAGTTATAATGTTTCTGTGAAGCTGTGGCAGGATAAAGCTGTCTAAAATTCAGCTATTTCATTAATTTCAACAGTGAGAAAGCTTTCTAGATAAAAAAAAAGGCAACTTCCAGATAATTTAATTATTTTTCATTGAATTTAAATTGTTTAATTTAAATATTTAATTGTTTTAGTTATTTGTGTATTTTGTTTATGTTTTTATTATAAAAGTTTTAACAACATGTTTAATTTTTAATACTTTTTAAAAGTATTTGAAATATTGTGTATATTGCAGTGAGGCGCTACTGCAGAGCAAGAGAAGAACGACATACACACACGGGTGTAAGTGAAGTCAAAACTGATTTATTTATCTCTCCAGCCCTCCTTTTATAGACCCAGTTTCCCACCACTGGGCCCAGTATTCCCGTCACTGTGGGCGGAAGTGACATCACCAACGAGCTGACCTCTGATTAACCGTGATTCCTGCCATGCAGGCTCCTGGACAGTGAAGGCTATTAGTGAAGGCTTTCTGTGCTTGCCACATTAGTCTGTCATTTTGAGTGCCGGTGTTCTTGCCAGGTAGCAGGCCACTACACACACCTCCCCCGAGAACCAGCATTGAGGATGGTGTCATCTTCTGATGTGGTCCACCTTTACTTGGGTGGCCTGCTCCTGTGACGTGGTGCCTGTGTGTTGACCGGTTGGTTTGCATCCAAGTGTTCTGGTTTGAAGTGGTCAACAGTGAATGTCTCTTCTTTCCCATCAATTCCAGCATGCATGTTGACCCATTGTGCCTGATCACCTTGTATGGTCTTTCATATGGTCGTTATAATGGTGCCTGATGTGCTCACCTACAGACGAAGATGTACTTGCAAGTCCTCAAATCTTTGGGGATGAAAGTTTGTGTTTGCCTATGCTATGTGGGTGGCACTGGGGCTAGGGTACCCAATCTTTCCCTGAGCTTCTCCAGGGTTGCTGCAGGTGGCTTGTCCGGGTCTTTGGCAGAGGGCACAAATTCCCCAGAAATGAACTAAAGTGTGCCATACACTATAGCTCTGCTGCTGAGGTGTTTAAGCCTTCTTTTGGGGCTGTATAGATCCCCAGCAGGACCCATGGCAGCTCATTTGTCCAGTTGGGTCCCTTGAGCCGAGCCATCAGTGCCACTTTTAGGTGCCAGTTTATCTGGGGTTGGAATGTTGTGGTACAGTGAAGGTGCATTCCCAGTAGGTTTGTCAGTGCTATCCATAGGCTTGAAGTGAACTGTGCACCTCTGTCCAAACCTTGCATTCCAAGTGTTTATCAGAGCTCTGGCGCAGACTTCTGTCATTGGCTCTGTCAGTGGGACTGCTTCAGCCATCTGGTGAAGCTATCGACCATTGTCAGTATGTATCGTGCCCCCCGGGACACTGGTAGTGGTCCCACAATATCTATATGTAGGTGGCTGAACCTTCTTCATGCTGGCTTAAACAACTGGGGGAGGGGGAGGGTGCCCTGGTATGCTGTCAGACTTCCTACAACTGGCACAGTGAGCAGGTTTTGGCCCACTGGCTGACATGCTTCTGGAGGCCGTGCCACATGAACCTGCTGGCTACCATGCAAACAGTTGTCCTGATGGCCGAGTGTGCCAAGTTGTGTACCGCATCAAAGATGCCGCCTTCAGGCCATGGGTTTTATGAGGTGGGGATGGTTGGTGGATACGTCACAGAGGATCACTGTGTTACCTGGACCTACCGGGGTGTCTTCCAGGCAGAGGTCCTGACACCACGGTCCTGAATGCTGGTATCTCAGAGTCTGGCTGTGCTTCTGCCAGGGCCGTATATTCTATCCCCTGGGACAAAGTCTGTATGCTTTGTCCCATTGGCCATGATAAAGCATTGGCCACCATGTTGGTTTTCCCAGCTATGTGCTCGATATTGGAGGTGAATTCTGACACGTATGACAGGTGCCTCTGCTGCTGAGGTCCAACAGTTATTAAATGAAAAGGTCAGTCGTTTATGGTCTGTAAAGACTTTGAATTGTCTTCCTTCCATAAAGAAGTGGAAGTGTTGGACTGCGAGGACCAACGCCAAGAGCTCTCAGTCAAAGGCATTGTATTTCAGCTCGGGTGGTCAAAGGTGCCTGCTGAAGAAAGTCAGAGGCCACCATTGACCCTTGACCAATGGCTATAGCACTCCTCCAACTGACGTGCTGAATGCATCCACCATGATGTCTGTCCTGGTGTGTACCAGCAATGTGGTGTTGGCCAGTGCCTCCTTCGCCTTCTCGAAGGCCACCGATGATTTCTTGTCCAGGTGATTTATTTCTTCTTCCCTGCCATTAATGTGAACAGGAAGCTCATGATGTGGGTTGCTGCTGGTACGAAACGGTGGTAGAAGTTGATCATACAGGCTAATTCTTGTTGGCCCTTCACTGTGTGAGGTTTGGTGAACTGCCTGACGGCCTCTACTTTCTCTGGCAGCAGTATTGCTCCATGCCTGTTAATCCTGTGGCCCAGGAAGTCGATGGTTTCGAGCCAGAACTGGCATTTGGGGTGGTTGATTGTTAGGCCAAATCCCTCAGTAGAGTGCATTACTGTGGCAGGTGGGCTGCGTGTTCCTTGCAGTCGCGACAGGCAACCAGGATGTCGTCCAGGTAGATGAATGCAAACTTGAGATCCCGTCCCACCGCGTCTATTGGCCTCTGGAACTTCTGGGCTGCGTTTTTGAGTTCGAAGGGCATCCTCAAAACTTGAACAGGCCAAATGGGGAGACGAGGGCAGTCTTTGAGATGTTGTCTGGGTGGATTGGAATCTGGTGATAGCTCCACACAAGGTCGACTTTGGAGAATTAGATGCCCCCTGTAGATCTGCTGTGAAATCCCATTTGTGCAGTTCAGGATATCTGTCTGGCATGGTGGCCTCGTCCAGGTAGTGGTAGTCTCCTCATGGCCTCCAACCTCCTGCTGTCTTAGGCACCATGTTCAAAGGGAGGCTCAAGGGCTGTTGGAGTGCCGCATGATCCCCATCTCCTCCATCTTCTTGAATTCTTCCTTGGTGAGATTGAGTTTTTCTGGAGGGAGGCGGCGTGCCCTGGCATGAATCGGAGGCCCCTCTGTGAGAATGCGGTGCCTCACCCCATGCTTGGTCTTGGTTAAGGTAAACTGTGGTACCACTATGGAAGGGAGTTCTGCTAGGATGTGGGTGAACTCATTGCCTGAGAGGGTGATTGAGTCAAGGTGGGGGCCTAGTAGTTTTGCCTCACCCAAGGAAAAAGTTTGGGATGTCTTGGTGTGTACCAACTGCTGCCCTTTCAGGCCTACCAGTGGGCAGTACAGCCAGAGAAAGTCTGCGCCCTGGAGTGGTTGTGCCACTGCCACCAGTGGGAAGGTCTACATGAAGCGGCTGTCGATGAAGCAGAACGGGATGGTGCAGGTGCTGAGAGTCCGGATGCTGCTACTGTTCACTGCCTTCGGGGTCAGGCCCAGCTTCCCATTTTGGGTGTTGGAGGTTGAGGGGGGAAGTACACTGACCTCCATGTCCGTGTGCACCAGGAAAATGCTGACCTGAGAATGTGTTCCAATATATAAGAGGCTATCTCGCTGGCCAGCCACCGTGGCCATCAGCAATGGCTAGACATGGTGCTTCCCTGAAACGCACAGTGGGGGGGAGGGGCTGGCATCAGTGGACCTCACTATCGCATCGTTGGAGGTAGAAACAGTATTGGGCAGCAGGAGAGTCCACTTGCCTTTCCGTTGTCGGATGCAGCCTCGTCGGTCAATGTGTGTGGGGCCTATACCGATGAGCCATTGTCCCACTTTGCTATCCAGAGCATATCTGCCTGGGCTGCGACTTTCCAGGGGTTGCTGAAGTCCTCATTGGCCAGGAGCAGTCAGACGTCCTCAGGCAGTTGCTCCAGAAAAATCTGCTCAAAGAGCAGGCAAGGCTTGTGCCCCTCAGACAAAGCCAGCATATTGCTCATGAGGATGGATGGGGCCCTGTCCCCCAGGCTGTCCATGTGCAGCAAATGGGCAGCGTGCTCTAATTAGAAGCAATAGGTAAAATAAGCAGAGAAGTCCAAAATAAGTTAAAATTTTGAACATCTATAGTTACATAAATAATTTTCAAAGTTAGCTTCGATGGAGTAGTATTGTTTCCTGGTTGAAGAATGTCATTGTAAATTTAATAATTGAAGTATTTATTACTTAGGTGTCAACAAAATCCTGTGTTTTACCTCTATTTATTACCTTGGAGAAGTTGGAAGAACTCAGAAGGCAGAAAGGAATTATCCACATTTCAGGTCGAGACCCTGCATCATTTGAGAGTGGAGTGGGAACTTTGTAAGTATAAGAAAGAACCAAAGGTCCAGTAGGTGTTAGATGGAAAGATGCAAGTAAGTAGGAGATTCTTCAGAGTAAAAGAGGGTTCTACGTGAGATTGAGCAACAAATTCAAATGGGTGAAATACTGTGCAAAGTTCCTTCCCTTTCAAAACATTCTTGTAAGATCTGATAATGCATATCTAATTTAAATTTACGAGGATTGTTCATGGTGACTACAAACTAGAATGGATACAAATACATTGGTTATAAGACCAACAGGGATATTATCTAAGTTGTATCTGCATAAAGAAGACTGAGCAATGTTGGTTCTTATTGTTAGTTCCTCAAAACCTCAGTAGCTTGTTGGTTGAGTGATTGCAGCAAGATCTCTTTCTATTCTCCTGTGTTTTTGACCCTAGGTCCTCTTCCATCTAGTTGGCTTACTCTCTCTCTAAACTCATACTTTATGCACTTTTTTTCTCTTCGGTCTTACCTGCAAACTATCAATCTCCAGACCTCTCTCTTGCCTTTATCCTTTCAAAAATATATTGGATGTGTGGCGGCACACATCCTCATGGCGAACCGGCCCCGCTTGTATCGCCACGTGGCAAGGCAGCCATGGGGAAATGGCATTGTCAGAGGTTTCTATCTGACTCCAGTATCCCTTCCAGCGCGCACCCTGGGCAGCGATTATGATGTCACAATGCACCAGGGGCATGCTGAATTTGAATAAAAACAGTCATTAACGACCCTCAACGTGTTGGCTGTGTTTCTTCCATTGCTCACACCGCCACAGTGGTGACCCCGATGAGCCCAGATGTTTTTCTGGACTCAAAACACCATGGATTCAGCAGAGGTTAACGCTGTCTCCATCAAGCTTCCCCCCTTTTGGACACACTGACCGAGAATGTGGTTCGGGCAGGCGGAAGCACAATTTCAACACCACAACATCTCCTCAGATGCCACAATGTTCTATCATGTCATGTGCGCTCTGGACCAAGATATGGCAATGAGGGTGGACGTCATCATCCACCACACCCCGGCTACGGGCAAGTACACCACTCTCAAAGACCTGCTGCTTGGAACTTTCGGGCTAACTCCCCAGAAACAGGCTTCCAGGCTCCTTCACCTAGATGGGCTTGGGGACCATAGTCCGCCAGCACTGATGGACGAAATGCTGGCCCTGGAGGAAGACCACAAGTCTTGTTTTCTCTTCCGCCAGATATTCCTGGAACAGATGCTGGAGGACATCCAGATGAAGACCTCGAACCTGAGGAGAGCAGCAGCCCGTGCCCTCTGGTGCACAAAGAGGGAGAACGAGGCAGCCCTCAACCAGGTGGCATGACCAGGAGCCAGAGGAGGGCCAGTCGACCTGGTGTTTCTACCACCAGCGCTGGGGAGCATAAGCTCATAAGGGCTGCCAACCCTGCGGGTTTCAGGGAAATGACAAGGCCAGCCGCCATTGATGGCTGGACGGTTGGCCTCACAAAATTCCTTCATGTGATGACAAATCCACAGGCCGCCGATTCCTGGTGGACACAGGGGGTGAGCTCAGAGTCCTTCCCCTCACAGCATTAGAGACTTGCACCTGATCTTGATGTCCAACCCTGCGGGCAGCCAACCATCAGGACCTACGGCACCCACAGGGCACAGATCCAGATCGGGAAGGAGAAATTCCAATGGAGGTTCATCTTAGCCTCCGTGGGCACCGCGCTGTTAGGGGCCGACTTCCTCAGAGCTCATGGCCTACTTGTTGACATGAAGGGCAAAAGGCTGGTCAATGCCCAAACGTTCCACTCCACCAAACTGAACACAGCAGAAGCCTGCAGGCCCGAAATCACCACCATAGCCACCACCAGGGACGAGTTCGATGAGATCCTCCACGAATTCCCCGCCATCTTAGAGCCACGGTTCAACGCCGCCCTGCCCCAGCATGGGGTCTTCCACCATATCACCATACAGGGCCTCCTGCTGCATGCTGGATCCAGACGGCTGCCGCCCGAGAAGCTCCAGCAGGCAAAGGAAGAGTTCCCCAGGCTCTAGGAACTGGGAATCGTCCGGCGCTCGGACAGTGCTTGGGCATTGTCGCTCCATGTGGTCCCGAAATCATCCAGGGGCTGGAGATTGTGACAGGACTACCATTGGTTGAATGATGCAACCACCCCCAACAGGTACCCAGTTCCCCACATACAGGACTTCTCTGCCAACCTCCACGGCGCATGGGTCTTCTCCAAAGTGGATTTCGTGCAGGGATACCATCAGATCCTGGTGCATCCAGACAATGTGGGTAAGACGGCCTCTTCAAGTTTCTGTATATGCCCTTTGGTCTAAAGAACACAAGGCCCACCTCCGCAGACTCTTTGCCCGGCTGGCGCACTTTGACCTCACAGTCAACGCGACCAAATGCCAGTTCGGCAAGGAGTCCTTTCAGTTCCTGAGGCACATCATTTTGGCGGCTGGGGCCACACTGGCACTGGAGAATGTAGCGGCTGTTTAACGATTCCCCAAATCCTCCACCCTGAAAGGCCTCCAAGAGTTTGCGGGGATGGTGAACTTTTACCATTGTTTCATCCCCAGAGACTTTATCGTGGTCAGAGGAGGCGGACAAGGTTTTCATTGTGACAAAAGAGGCTCTAGCCAGTGCCACGCTGATGGTGCACCCATGGCCGGAGGCGCACACACCACTGTCTCTGGACGCCTCAGCTACGGCAGTGGGGGGGGTTCTGGAACAGTGGCTCAATGGACAATGGCGTCTGCTGGCCTTTTTCAGCAAGCAGCTGTGCCTACCAGAGCTCAAATACAGCACTTTTGACCGGGAGCTCCTGGCACTGTATTTGGTGTCGCCATTTCCGCTACTTCCTTGAGGGCTGGCCAGTCACAGCCTTCACGGATCACAAGCCCCTCACTCAAGCACTGGTGATGGCCAAAGATCCATGGTCCGCCAGACGGCAGTGCCATGTCTCGTACGTGTCTGAGTTCATGACTGACATCCGACACAGGGCCGGCAAGGACAATGAAGTGGTGGATGCGTTCTCCTGACAAGCCATCAACACTCTCATGTCTGGCCTGGATTATGAGCATCTGGCTCAGGCACAGAGGAACGATGCGGAGATGCAGGCCTTGCGGACCACCATTTTGGGCCTCAAACTCAAGGATGTCTGGGTGCCCAGCAGCCCGGACACATTGCTCTGCGACTTCTCAACAGGCATGCTGCGCCCTGTGGTCCCACCGCATTGGAGGGCAAAGGTCTTCAGTCTGACCCATGACCTCGCTCACCCAGTGGTAAAGACAACTGTGCGGATGGTCGTGGAGTGGTTTGTGTGGCACGGGCTGCAGAAGGAGGTGGCGGAACTGGCCAGGAACTGTACCAGGTGCCAGACCTCCAAGGTCCAGCGACACACGCGATCCCTATCCGAAACTTCGACCCAGCGGTTCGCAGATTCCAACACATCCACATTGATGTTATCGGGCCCCTGCTGGTGTCCAAGGAGGCTTATTACCTCCTCACGGTGGTGGATCAGGCCACAAGGTGGCCGGAGGCCATCCCGATTAAGAAGGCCTCCGCAGAGACGTGTGCCAGGACTCTGGTCAGCCAAAGGATCGCCCGTTTTGGAGTCCCGGCGCACATCACTAGCGACAGAGGGGCGCAGTTCACGTCTGCCCTGTGGACTCAGATGGCAAAGCTCCTGGGGGTCAAGCTCCACCACACCACAGCATACCACCCACAGTCCAACGGGTTGGTGGAGAGGTTCCACAGTCACCTGAAGGCATCGCTTATGGCCAGGCTCTCTGAACCAGACTGGATGGATGAACTACCCTGGGTCCTCCTCGGGATTAGGACAGCACCCAAGGAGGACCTGCAGGCTTCAGCAGTGGAGATAGTCTATGGCGCACCGCTTTCCCTTCCGGGTGAGTTTTTTGGCCCAGACCCTGACACCCCAACCACTGACAAAAACCTGATGGCGGACCTACGCAGGTAAATGACCTCCCTAGTTCCCCCACCCCCAGTACGCCACGGCACCTGGCCATTTTATCTCCCCAAAGAACTCAACTCGGCCCAGTTAGTTTTTGTGCGGAGGAGACCACAAGGTGCACCACTACAGCGACCATACTGTAGGAATTTAGAAACAATTACTTTTTGATTATTGTAGGAGTTGAGAAACAGTTACTATTTTAATGGAACTTAGAAACAATTATAGAAGGTAGAAAAAGCAAGGAAATAGCTAAAATGTTCATTGTGTAAAATGGCGCATGAAAAAGTAGAGACAAGATAACAGAGGAATTTAAGCAGATATAGAAATATGCATGTACACACAAAGGGCTTGTTTAATAGGGGGTGGGGAAAGGAGGTGTGAGTACGGGATAGGAGAAAGTCGGAGTCAGTCAAGAGTCAGGCGAATAGGGAAAAATGCCAAACCAAACCAAGAAGGATAAATGTAAGAAAAATGTAAGGGGAGGTGAATTGAAAAATGTATAAAAACAAAGAAGCATCCCGCCCTCAGTGTACTTTCCCGAGGTAGGGGGAGAGTACCCAACCTTGCAATGTTGTAAATGTAAATAAATGTTCTTTGTTCTCAACTTTTGTCTCGAGCATATTTTGTGAATGTGAAGGCACTTCTCACAATACGAGGGGCCATACAAAGTCTTGCACCGGTCCGGCGGAACCTTCACCCTGGACGTTGGGGGGTGGGGGGCAGAGATGAACTTTTTATGGTGGACCACCTGAAGGCACCCCATCTGGACTTATCACAGCTGGTGCAGACAGCCGCGCCCAAGCGCTGGGGTTGGCCTCCAAAGTGACAGGACGTGTAGCCAGTTCTGGGGGGAGGGGGGGTTGTGTGGCGGCACACATACTCATGGTGAACTGGCCCTGCTTGTATTGCCACGTGGCGGGGCAGCCATGGGGAAATGGCGTCCTCAGAGGTTTCTCTCTGACTCCAGCATCCCTTCCAGTGCTGAATCTGAATAAAAACAGTCGCTAATGACCTTCAACGTGCTGGCTGTGTTTCTTCCACTGCTCACATCGCCACAGGTGTTTCATTTATTACTGACATCACCTCATTGATTAAAGGTTAAACCATTTCCTTGTTTAGCTTTTCACAAGTATTTCCTGAATGGAGCCCTTACACAAATTGTCTGCTGCAAAACGTGATGCCAGTCTTTGAATATTTCATCCCCTCTCTTGTTTGCTGTTTCGCTCCTGTACTGACAATACCCACACCAGCAGTGCGAGTATAAGACAGCTTTAATAAACTAATATGTACACTAAGAGGTCTTGCCTCTCTGCAAGACGAACCTGGAAGGCTAGACTGTAGCTCTGGACTGCTTTATATTCAAGGTCACCGGGATGACCCCATATCACCACAGCTCCACCCTTACTTATTTCAAGAAAATACCTCAGTAGGATGCTCCTGACAGATTTTGTGTACCCATTTATCTATCCTGTTTTGGTTCCAACATGACTTCACGTACTCACACTCTGTTAGTGACTGTCAGACATGATGTCTGTCGTATGAGCTGTCAAACACTTTTGTTTCAGCAGTGATGTCTTCTAAAATAAGAAATAGTCAGCAAAATAAGCAAAGTTCCACAACTTAGAAAAAACCCTAAAAGTTTAAACACCCATAGTCACATAAATAATTCAAAAAGGTAGATTGTCCAGGGTGGTGATGTTGCCTGGTTGAAGAATGAAACTGTAATTGGAGAACTGAACAGATTGTCTGCAAAAATGCACAAATGTACTTTAAAAACGGATGTCAAAAAAGACATTGGGAACAAATGTACAATTCTTCTCTGTACCTTTGCTTGTGGGATTTCACGCTGGATGATTCTTTGCAGACTTGACAAACATTTTACATCAAGGCATAATTAGTACTATAGGTATTATTGGTTACCTCATGGGATCAAACTTGCACTGTGGTTTTTGATGAAGCATATCCCCCATGTATCAATGTAATATCTGAGAGATATTGTAACCTACATCTGCCTTGTCAAACAGCTTAAGACATTGTGCCCCAGTTCAAATTTTAGCAGGATTAAAGTTTGATGTAATTTTGGGAGATTTTTGTAAATTCATTTTCTTCATTCAAATTGTAAACAGATTTTGTTGATTTGGGCTTGGAACATTCTGTTCCTGGACAATACATGGTCATCAGTTATGTATCTTTATTTTTGCAGTTTGACCTGCTGAGTTTCTCCAGCTTTGTGTCATTACGGGTGTCTGCAGATTTTTGAGTTTTACTTTGATTACTGGTGTCAGTGCATTAAATTTCTACTATCCCAATGAATTTTACTCTTAATATTTGATTCAGAAATTTACATAAAATCCACCCTGTTTTCATTTTTCTTGACCACCCCTGTCACTGGGGTGACAGCTGAAGGCTTCCACCGACTTTGCTCAAACTGAACACAGCCCACAACTTTAGTGGGGGGGAAATCACTGCATTTATGACACAAGGCGCAACTGAGGAACATGGATAATAGGAATGAAGAAGCCCTGAATGCATTGACGGTCTATCATGCAAACGTAAAAAATCAGTCCGGTGATGCACACATCCTAGGGTATCGATTGCACCTGCTGCAGAAGTGTGGAGTTTGTGAGAGGTGCGCACGTATCGTGGGGGGAGCCTCCTCCCTGCGGGGGAGGAGCGTCGGCTTCAGGTGGCTGAGCCAGTGAGTAATCGTGGAGCTGACACATCTGTACCACTCACTGCCTTTCGAAGGTGTTCAACTGTTCGTCAATCTTGTGGAGTAATGTCTGCCTTGTTTAGGCACTTATTGTTGGAAGTTTTCTTGGGTAAGTAACTTGGGTTGTTTTATGTTAGTTATCGGAAAGTTAAAGTAATTGAGGCTTTTAATTATAAAACGTTTTATGTAGGTAATGTCGGTTTACTACAGAGAATATCACCGGCAGAATTTAACCTTGTTCTCCAAAACACTGCATCATTCATTGTTTCATATGCATAGTTAATTGGGAGTGTGGAAAATTGTATAACTTGAACCATTTTCCTTTTAACTGCGTTATTTATAATTAATATTAAGACAAGATGATTAAAAATCTGGAAACATAATTTGACATCGAGAAGAAATCATTGATCCTATTTTAGAGGTCATAGCAACATTTTTTAAATGTTAAAACTTTTTGCTCAATAAAGTGGAATTTGCTGAATATTACTTGGGTAATTGTATAAGGTTGTATCACTGAGCCAATAATCTGACAGTTCAAATTTCGTGGTTTTATGATGTTAAAACTGTTTCTAAATTTGATTCTAAAATTACTCAAAGGGACCAGACAATAGTCTGATTGCAGTAAAAGCCAAATGGTTCAGTCAGATCCTTTTACGGAGGAAGCCTGTTCTCACTGGTCTTGACTCTTTGTGGTCACAATCCTCGATGAAAATGCTTGCCTAGTGGCAATGGTTGGTGATGAAGTGGAACGAACAGTGATTCCAAAAAATGGCTCCATCTCTTGGCAACAAGGCTGGGGCAATAAAGGTTACACGTGTATCCAGGATAATTTTTTTTTAAAATTACCTATTGCGCACTTTCAAAGACTTTGCAGCACAGAATAAGATTAAATATTTTTATAAAAGTTCTAATATTGGGGGCATTCAGTTATTTTTGGAAATAACATGCCAGCCATCTTTGAAAATGGAAACAAAATTGTAAGTGTAACAAATAAACTGAAGAAAAATTGGTATAGAGTAGAAAGGGGGCTGGATTTAAAATGTTAAAGATTGGATTATATAATGGCAAAAATATTGGTAAAGACAAAGCAAAATTATACAGTTATGGGATAAAGGAAATGATGGATGGGAGTTGTTAATGGCTACAGTAAATTTGGACCCAGAACTTCCTTTACCTGAAATTTAGGTGTTATGTGTAAGAACATAAAGTACCTAATCATCCTTTTTCATATTGATAACTCTTTTGTCTTCACTCGGTCATAGTCTTGTCTATTTTCTGGCCTCCTCTTTCCCTCCCTTTTATGATCAACATATATTCACCAATAACAATTTTGTGTGAAAGGTCACCTCCACAGATATTTCTGCCTGGCAGATCATTTCAAGCACCAGTACTTCACAGACCAATTTATGGAATCTATAGTTTATCCAAAGTTTTTAAAGCTTATTTTAGGCAAGATTAATGGAAGGGATTATTGGTATTATCAGTAACAGGAATGATATGGCACCTTTTATTCTCTCAAGCTGCATTCTTTCCACTTGATACAAATTTATATTCAATTTAGATCTTGCATATTGGTTGTAATTTCTCTTTGTGTTTTATTTTAAATGTTTGTACTAAATGCACACAATATTCATATTTGCCCAATTTACATAGATCTACTATAATGTGGTTTTTGGGAAATTAAATTTGGATTGTCATCACCTTTTATTTGGTTCTCAATTAAGCCATTTACTGCAAATACTGAAAGAGCAAGTATGTGGATCTTTTGAACTGACCTTTGAAATGTACTTAAAAGGGTGGTTGTGAAACAAAGACTAATGTTTAGATTTTTAAAAATCTGACATGAATGCAGGGGACTATGTTAAAATTACAATAGAAACATTTAACTTGTATAATTTTACAAAGGAGACTGGCAAAAGATCAAATTTTAAATTAGATGTTTAGCACAGTAACATTCAACACCATCATCCCCTCAAAACTGACCAGCGAACTCCAAGTCCTGGGAGTTAACACCCCACTGTGTAATTGGATCCTGGGTTGTCTCCCCTCTGCACCACAATAGTGAGGATTGGTAAGAACATCTCTGCCACAATCTCCATTAGTAACAGATCACCACAAGGCTACGTTCATGGCCCCCTGTTCTACTCTCTTTACACCTACGACTGTGTGGCTTGGTATGACAATAACCTCTACACGTCTTCTGAAGATGCCATGGTAGTGGGTTGTATTATCAGTCAACATACGGGCCTACCATTGAGAATATCAACATGGAACGCTGCCATCGGAGATCAGCAGCATTCATCAAGAACACGCCACCCAGGATGTTCTGTTCTGTTGCCATCAGTAAAGAGGTCTAGGTCTTTTACCATCAGATTGAGGAATAATTTCTACCCCTCCACCACCAGACTTTAAACAACAAATTCAATTAGAGATTCTTTACAGATTCTTACTTTGTGCCTTATTATTGAACATTTATTTTCTCTATTGCAGTTTATTTACATTTCATTTGCTTGTATTTAACTTGTATATGTATCTTTAGTACAGTTTTTTTTGCACCAAGAAGTTCTGTCTGGCCTGCAGGAAAAGTAATCTTGGGGATCTATGTGGGGTTATGCAATAAATCTGAAGTTTAAACTTTGAACTTTAACAGGCCCTTGAGCCCTTTACACCCAATTAACCTACAACCATATATTTTGAAGGGTGGGCGGAAACGGGAACACCCAGAGGAAACCCACGTAGACAGAGGGAGAATGTACAAACTCCTATTGACGGTATTGGTTTTGAGCCCAGGTTGCAGGTGCTGTAATAGCATTACACTAACTGCTAGCCATGCTCCCTGATGATGTAATTTCCAAAGAGCAAGATTAATTTTGTTTTTGGTTAAAGCTATTCCAAATCCCCTGAAGACTGAATCCTGAGAGTTGACTTTTCTGGGATATTTGTTGTTACCCCTTCTGTCCAGCAAACTTCTACCCAAAGTTGGAAGATGTTGAAAACACGGGTAGAGAGAAATTGGTAAATTATGCTCAGTCACAAAATGATCAGCACCATGTTATTTCTGTGGTTGTCCCATTTTAAATTTTCAAACTACGGTTCTTTGAAAAAAGCAGTTATTTTATATTTTTATAGCTTCGAGCAAACTTGAAGTTCCAGTTGACATTGGGACTGTAAATCATTAGCCTCCTTTTTCTCGTGCCCTTTGAGCATTTGGACACCATCCAATCTTCTATATTTTTGTAAATGAAGTAGTTTGCATAATGTGGAGAATTTGAAAATCACTATGGACAAAGAAATTTAACTGAACAACTGCATTGTGGAGCAGGGGCCAGAATATGGATAAATTGGACAAAGACTCTTGTTGGAAATGCCTATAGATTCCCAATATCTATAACTAACTTCCTTCTCACCAGAACTTTGTTTCCTAAAATGTCCTGCTAAATATGAATTTTAATTAAATGCATCAATTGGGAAGCCTGTGGGTTTGAATAATAGTTGAATAACAGGTATTTTAATCAAGTCATGAGAATTCATTGAGACGATAAAAGTTGTGTTTATGAGAATGAAATATTTTGCCTTCTCCTGAGTTATGAGTGTTAAAGATCTTTCTTCCAAATTGAAGATTTAGAAATTGTTATTGACTTGATCAAAATCACTTGTGTTCATGATATTGTATTTATGATCCTGCTTGGTAATAATAACAATTTTTACTCATTAATAATTATTTTGGAGTTGGTTTGGGACCTTGTAAGGACAGTAGTGCTGGAACAGGCCCTCCTGTCCAACTTGTCCATGTTGATCAAGTTGGCTTTCCCAGCTGGTCCCATTGATCCCTAATCCTTCCTATCTATAACTGTCCAAATGGCCCTCAAATGCTGTGATTCTCCTTTTACGCCCTTCTCTGCCAGCTTGTTCCAGATGGCATCCACCTTCTGAGTGGAAAAAGTTACCCCTCAGCTTCGACTTGAATCTCTTCCCTCTCCCCATAATCTGCCCTCTAGTTTGAGAATAGTTTACCCTGGGGAAATAGACAGTGTGCATTCAAAATGTGAAAATGTATAGTTTATTGTAAATGAAATTAATTGATTTAGTGAATAAAATTCCAGATCTGTGGTAAACTTGGAAGTCTGATTAAAAATTTCCCAGTGTGTGGAAGATTTGTATTGGAGGCAAATGAGAAATGCAAATAGAACACTTGTATATTTGTGACTTGGAGCTTTTTTTTTAAAAAAAAGCTAAGACATTGTGTAACGAGTACAAATATGACAATTCAGTTTAATTGCTGATCTTCTATATGCAAACATTTGCTGAAATGCTTCTGCATAGTTGCTCAAACAATTTGGTCAAATCATCCTCTGTCACCTTCAGTTCTTCCAGGCTCCTGATGAGCGCTATTTCAACAAGTAAGAATAGTTTTGGAACTACCTTTGATTTGGGTATACAATACGCTACAAATAATGCCCCATTCAGAGCTGTTTTTAAAGGCACATGAATTGTGAATCTGTTTTGATAGCAAGAACAAAAGTAATAAATGCATATTACAACTTGAAATTTAATTAGGGAATGTAAAGTGACGTCAAGAAATAAGTGAAAACAGTTGACATTTTACAATTTGATTTGCAATTTTAGGCTTTCTAAATAGTTTTTGCATTTTAATTTCAGGTTACATTTCCCTATCCCTTTATTATGCCTTGTCCCCAATGCTCTGGTACTTTCCGCTTCAAGTTTTGGAAATCACTGGCTATGAAATCTTTGCTGCTGTATTTTGCTCACCCTTAATATTAAAAGTTGCATCAGTATGGAAATTGACTAACAACAAGTATACCCTTGCCATTCTCAGACTAATTACTCTAGGTAAGTGAATGTTTTGCTTTTCCATAATTGGTAAATAAGTGTATCTTTGTAAAAACAATGCTGAAGAAACTCAGCTGGTCCTTGATGAAGGGCTTGAGCTCAAAACGTTGGTTATGCATCTTCATCTTTGCTACATAATGTACTCTGTGACCAGGTGAGTTCTTCCAGCATTGTGTTTTTGCTTCAACCATGGTATCTATAGACATCTGTGTTTCACAACTTGTTTCTTCTTTGAGTCTGCACCTGCTCTGTTCTAAACAGCTACTGCGAGTCAACCTGTTTATATCATTGCAGCGCAGGTTGATGTTGAAACAAATCCCCAAGTGCACTAGAACAATAAAAAAAATCAGTATGATGGTTCAGCTGCCAAGTAAAATTGTCCAAGGTTACTTAATGGCATCTGAGTGCAGTTAGATCACATCCGGGGCCAAGGTTATCTGTGTGCTTTATTTCAAATGAGTTGCAAATCCTCTGATTTTTAATCTCCATTCTTCATGTTTCAGCCTAGAATGCAAATGTGAGTAGATTATTTGATTCTGAGCTCATTTGTTTCTGCAAGATATTCACCAACACAATGAATCCAAAGTTTTATGATGTGAAAAGTGATGGTGCATCTTTGGAGTTTGCATAGTAAAACACAGCAGCAAAATAACTAGAATGTAGCAGAAGCTATTGCTCAATGTTTTTAATTGACTGGAAACATCAACATATAAAAATAAAGTTTCAGAATGCTAGGGAGTTAAATGAAGCCCTTGTACAAATATGTTTTAGACTAAAAAACTAAGATGCTTATCTCTGTCTGAAGTGTGGAAAAAAACCCAGAAAAAATAATCAAAATATTTGATTAGGCAATTCCTATTTGTACATGCAATTAGTCTTGGTACAGCTTCTCAGGTACACAGGGCAGATAAAGTTATTTAAATTATTGTTACAAAGAAAAATAAAGATAAAAGTATGATAGAACATAAATATGCACGGTTGGCCAGTGATGGAGAAAATGTTCTGTGTCATTAAAGTGGAGGCACACTTTTGATCTTGCAGCAGTTTTATGGCTGGGGTGGTCAGCTCACTTAAATTGTTGACAGCTTGTCAATAGCTGGAGCCCAAGCACTGAGACACGCAATGGCCTACTCGTTTCAATTTACCAGCATGAACAAAGTCCCTTTCTGCATGCTCTTTAGATCTGGCTTGGTTGACTCCAGTATTGGTTCAGATGAAGAGCCATTTGACCTGAAATGTTACCTCCTTTTCTCCCCTTACAGATGCTGCTTAATTTGAATATTTACAGCATTTTCTGTTTCCATTTCACCGACTAAACATTTTTAATTACTCCATTTAAACTAACTGCTTGGAAATTGTGAAGTGTTGTGCTGGCTTCATGTAAACCAGACACATTTGGGTTTAATATTGGTTAAAGCTTCTTGGGAAAGGTTTTGAGCCAGTGCTTGAAATAGCAGTAAGGCCCAATGTAAAGCCTGTTGATTGGAGTTTTTTCTGTCCAGGCTCTTGGTCTTTAAAGGGTCAACAAGTGATGTCTGTCCAAAAGTTGTTGGAATGTTGACTCATTCATCTTATAATTTGGACAAGCACTTTGGAAGCTGCTCTCAGCATGATGGTAAAACCAGGGCTTCAGCTGACCTGTTTCTTCCCTGCTCTTTTCTCTTGTCCACCCTACTTGCATACTTACCTCCCCTCTGCCCACCACTCTCCTGTATTGCACAAATTCTGTAAACAAAATTCTTTGAGGAAAACCCCCTGGCAAAGTTGCATCTTGGAATAATATGATGCTGAACCTTCCTGTGTCCACCTTACAAGGGAACTTAAATTGCTTTTCCACACCTACAAGAGAACACTGAAGGTAGAAAGGTTGAAGAAAAACCAAAAAGGATGTGGACTCTTTTTTTTAAAAAAAAAGTTTCATTTTTCTTCGTAATCTTTTTGAACTTGTCTCGAGTCCTCTGTTTTCCCCTTAAGGCATTCCTACAAACAGTTTTTCTGCGTGGCTGTTCAATTTTATACCGTGAAGCAATTTGGAACATTTTACTGCATTTGAAAGTGCCTATTATACAATATATTGCAAGTAGGATTATTGTACTTTACATCTTTTTATGAGTAAGTACTGGATGGGAAGTATAACTTAATTATTTTTATGTTGTAGGGACTACTCCAGTAGAGCTACTAAATGAATACACCAGTCACAGTGTTAATCAGCTTTGTTTGAATTTGCGTCTACTTTTAAACACCTCCCAGCTCGGAACAGGAAATGACATCACCGTGTGCCTACCACTCACCTGCAGGGCTAGTGTCTTAAAATAAACACGGGAGCTGTGTGCCATCTTGAAAATGAGTGCCCCAATCTCTGTGCATGGCCCCCGACCAGGTGAGTGAGTAGCGACCAGGCCAGAGGCGCTGCGTGGCTGCTCAGCAAGCCACACGGGCAACGGTTCAGGCCAATGCATTGCTTGGCCCACTACGCCACCCCCCAATTCATCACCAAAAGGAGATGAATTGGCTGCGTGCGCCTTAGGGGGATGCCCTCGTCTCCTGGGTGAGGGGCAGCAAATAGGGGTAGTCTGGTCCGCATGTGCTGGTTTGAGTTTGTCTAAGCTAAATAGTTGGGAATGTCCCTCAATACCTAAAGTGTACACAACCCCATCCCTTTTGATCATGCGGAAAGGGCCATCATACAGCTGTTGCAATGGCGTTCCTGGGGCCTGTCTACACACAAACACAGTTAGTGTGGAGGAGGGCTGGAGACACATGCTGTTTGGAGGTTCCATGCCAGTTGGTTGGAAACGGTTTTCTTACTGCGACGTGGTGTTGAAGCTGCTGAAGCTCATCCAGGTCGGAAGAACAGGAGTGACGAGAAGTGAAAGCCATCTGGAAATGAGAGAACTGAACAATAAACCATTTCTGCGGACAATGCTGGCATGTCTTCCTTCTGGCCGGTGAGCACTCCCAGCAGAACTCATGGCAACTCATCTATCCAGTTGGGCCCAGTGAGTTGGGCTTTGAGTGCGGTCAAATGATCCACAAAACCATTGGACTCTGGGTGGTACTCTGTGGTGTGATGTAGTTGTGTGCCACAAGGGCAGTCCATATCGCAGATGTGAATTGTGCTCTGCCGCCTGAAGTGACGTGTATGGAAACTCTGAATCTTGAGATCCAGTTGGCAATCATTGCTCTGGTGCATGTCTCAGCATTGCTGGATGGCAGTGGGATGACCTCTGGCTATTGCATGAATTGGTCTATGACCATGAGGATGTATCTCATGTTCTGAGACACTGGCCGTGGTCCGACCAGGTCTATATGCACATGCTCAAAATGTTGGACATTGCTGAGAAAGACTGGAGAGGTGCCTTGGTGTGCCACTGAACTATGGAAGTTTGGCAATGGGTACAAGTTCAGGCCCACTGCGCAACATCTTTAAGTCCACGCCATACATTTGACTGTTGCTCTGATGGAGGGATGGGACAGGTTATGAACTTCGTCAAAAAGGCACAGTCTCCAAGATGCGGGGACTACCGACCTGGGGTAGTGCATTGACATGTCGCAAAGCAGACTTGGCCCACCTAGTTGTGGTGCCACATGTTCTATGTCTAGATTTATAATGGCAGTTTTGTATTCCTGAACATTCAGGTCCACGGCCTGCGCACTCGCCAAGTAGAGATATCGACATCACCTTGGATGTGATGGACTGCCAGTCTGGACAGCACATCAGCAACCAGATTGTTTTTTCCTAAAACATGATGTACATCCATAATGAATTTAGAAATGTAAGATAAGTGGGGTTGCCTGGCTGACCACTGGTCCAATATCTTGCTAAAGGCAAAAGTGAGTGGCTTATGGTCCATGAAAGCCATGAAATAGCAGCCCTCCAAAACATTTTGGAAGTGTTGTGCGGCCAGGTACAATGCTAACAGCTCTCGATCAGATGTGCTGTAGTTCATTTCTGATGGCCATAGATGATGGCTAAAGAAAGCCAGGGGTTGCCAATGGCCATTGATGGACTGCTCGAGAACAGCACCCACTGCTGCATCAGAGGGACTGGAGAGTGCCAGGGTGGTGGTGGGATTAGGATTCGAAGCATTGCCTTGTTGGCTAGAGGTCTTTGGTAGCTGTGAATGCAAACTCCGCGTCTGCGGTCCAAGTAACTTCTTTGCGCTTTGTAGTGAAGAGTTGAAATATTGGGCCAAGAATGTCAGCGGCTGGTGGAAATTCACCATGCCCGAAAATTTCTGCCCTCCCTTAACTGTGGTAGGTTTCAGGAAAATGTGTACAGCGTCCACTTTGGTGGATAAGGGAAACACACCTTCTGCCCCAATCTTGTGCCCTAGGAAATCGATGGTCGTTCTGCCAAACTGGCATTTGCTAGGGTTGATGGTAAGTCTGAATTCATCTAGCCATTGGAACAGGCGGTGTAAGTGCAGTTGGTGATCTTGTTCATTTTGACTGGCGATGAGGATGTAATCTATGTAGGCGAATTCTAAATCCCTGTCCAAAGCATCCATAAGCCGCTGGAATGTTTGAGCAGCGTTCTTCAAATCAATGGCATTATGAGGAGTTCTAAAAGCCTGAAAAGAATAATAATTGCCATTTTGGGAATGTCATCTGGATGGTCTGGGATTTGATGATATTCCTTAAGACACGGTAATTGTGCAGGTGGGCAGTGAAATCCTGCAAGTGCGGAATGGGGTATCTGCCAGGCATAGTTGTATCATTGAGTCTGTGGTAGTTGCCGCAGGGTCTCCACCCACCAGTGCTCTTGGGCACCATGTGTAATGGTGATGCGCAAGGGCTGTTGGAACACCAAATGATACCCAATTCCTCAACGGCAGTAAATTCTGCCTTGGCATGCTGTAGTTTATCTGGTGGGAGATGACAAGCCCTGGCATAAATTGGCAGCCCTGAAGTGTCGATGTAATGAGGCACGCCATGGGCCGTTGTTGAGGAACTGAATTTAGGAAAGAGTACACCAGGAAATTCATTGAGCAAGACTGCATAGGTATCAGTGTATAGAGTGTGTATCTGAGTAGGGAAACTCATCATTTGCAAAGTAGTAGCATTGACTAGCTTTCACTTAACATCAACTAGCAGGTCTTGGGCCCGAAGGAAATCTGCTTCCAAGCTGGGCTGTGTGATGGAAGCCAAAATGAAATTCCAATGGACTCTCCTATCTTAATTATGATGCGTCGCATGCCAAAGCTGGGAATAGAAGTCCCGTTCGCAGCTTGAAGGGCAAGTCCCTGTCACTTGTGCATCTTTTCAAAGTACATTGGTGGGAGCAAACTGAGCTCAGTGTCTGTTGTCTGATAAATTTGCACTTATAAGCGTCATCATAAAGGTAGAGAAGGCCAGTACTCGTGCCAGCTGCCGAGTTCACTACTGGCAGCTGGCTCTGTCATTTCCTAACAACTTTTCAGGCTTGCCATTGCCGTCATGGTAGCCACATGGGCACGCAACTACAGGTATTTTCCCCCCACTGCCGGTGGTAAAAACACCATTCTCAGTGCCTGTTGGTACGTTCGTCTTTTTTGTTTGAATCGCAGGGCATGGGAGATATTTCTCCCATGAATATAGCTGTATGTGGGCAGACTCTTGCCTTGGCATGTGGTAGTCTGTCAGCCTCCTGACCCACACCATAGGGATGGCTAAAATTCATGTTTGCTATTGGTATGGAGACGTGACCCAGGATCTTCACCAGGAATAAGGTCTCAAAAGAAAACAATTAAAATGACTGTCTGCTAGTGCAAGCTAACTGGACGGATTCCTGTCACCTAACCCCTCTGTATTCAAAAGCCACATGTCCTGTTCATGCCTAGTTAATTCCAAGGTATCCAGGAGGAAATGCTGGAATTTAGATGCTGTAGCAGCATCCAGTGCCCCAACGATGTGCCAAAACCTTGTCTTCAGCTGTTATTCCACAAAGGTGGAACTGGGTCTCAGCCTGGTTCAGCCACACGAGGCTGATGGGCCCAGAAAGGTGGCAAGTGAATGCTTACTGTGTTAATTGCAGCTGTGGCAGCTGTTGCTATTATTGTGTCCATGTTGACCGTAGATTCAATCCATGTTGACCGTAGATTCAAGCTTCGGCTGATTCTTGCAGTCGGGGTCACCAATTGTAATGACTACTCCAGTAGAGCGACTAAATGAATACACCAGACACCGTGCTAGTCAGAAAAGACACTTTATTTGAATTTTCCTCCACTTTTAAACCCCTCCCTGCTCGGAACCGGAAGTGACATCACCCGGTGCCTGTCACTCACTTGCGAGGCTCATATCTTAAGACGACAGGTCCAATGCGCCATCTTGAAAGTAAGTGTTCCAGTGTGCCATGACCCAGTCCACAGCGCCATGCGCGGTCCCCCCAGCCAGGTGAATGAGTAGCGAACAGGCCTGCAGCACTGCGTAGCTGTTCGGCAAGCCGCATGGGCGACGGTTTAGCCCACTGCACCATTTAGCCCTCTACATTTGTGAAATACATGTTGTCATGTGGAAGGTCAAAGTCAATTTATTCCAAATTGCGCTTGAAGGTGTGGCAGTGAGTCTCTTTTGAAATGCAGTTGTACATGTGTTTGTAAATATCTTTCATGGTGTTGGTTGGAAAGTTCAAAGAATGAAATATTAACTGTTTCTTGCACTCCTTAAATGCTATCAAGCTCATTGAACACTTGCAAGAATTTCTGTTATTTCTGCTGTCTTTTGCTTTTGGAGATGACCTGTTCTGCAGGGCTGACCCACTTCAGTCATACTTGTAGAGGAAATCTAATTGCATGCCAGAATGAATTGGTCTCACTGAAGGGTAACAATTGCAGTGAATGAATAGTTATGAAATTGGTCAAATCTATATGCTATCCATTCACAGCTGGCTTTTTGCATCATTATAAGTCACATTAACAATATCTCTTGTACATTGTGAAATCTCTGCCATTGAAGGCAAATTTAGTGGTATTGAGACTGCCTCTGAGTTTCTTGTTTGTTGGAAGAGTCGCACCACTAAACCATTGTTGAAACCAAGTTATTGGGTTTTTCTGTGAAAAATGGTTTTGCGTGTTAAAAGTATCTAATATTTTTCAAGCTTCTGAAAGAAATGTTATTTGATCTTTCAATATTATTTTTTGCTTTGCAGTGAGTATTGCTTCATACCAAGCCCCTAACCCTCTTATCCGACTCTTAACGTTGGCTCTTGGTGTATCTTCATCTTTACTTGTTCAAGCTACCACTTGGTGGTCAGGAAATGATCAGCAAAGGTATCAATATTTTGTCCTATTTTTATAGATCAAATGGTGAATTTGAGTAAAGAATATACTGGTGCAACAAATAAATTGTGATATTAATTACCAGAAAGTATTTGAATGGTACTTGGTAAGAATTTAGTGGTACTAAATACACACTGTTAAATTAATGTGTGGCTTCTTGTACATCAATTTGTATCCTCTATTTAAAAATTAACAGCCGTTCATTTTTTTTTATATACAATACGAATGTGGCTTTAGCAAGTAACCCTGCAATCCCAATTGTGACACGTTGGATGTGGATTGAATTTGGCTTTCACTGAAGGTTGTAGGCAACTTGTGTTTGGGGAGAGTGGTTGGGGGGGGGGGCGGGGTGAAGGGGGAGTGGTGGAAGTTAAGGTAGTTGAATTAATTGAAATACCACTTGTGTTAAGGAATGAATGGAAAAAGAAATAACTGTTAACATAAAATAGTTGAACACAGATATGTGCTGCTTAATGTCTGATTGCATATGCGTCCATGGTCCCATAATTCGTTACTGTGAGCATTTAGAGAAAGCAATTGCTTGCTATAGGAAATTGTATACTGTATACCCACACTAATCCCACTGCCCTGCTCTCTCTCCCCACAGTCCCGTGTCTGTCCCCACATTAGTTCCGCGGCTGCCCTTGTGCATTCCCCGCACTGGTCCCTACTTACAAATAAAGCTTACAGGTACATGACAACATCCCATATAGCTTTGCTGACACAACATCCGCATTGCATAACGTTCAATTCCACAGGATGTATCATGGATATTAAGCAGCATGTACTTGTAGTTCCTCAAACACAAATGATTTGTATCGTCATAAAGAATAAACAGACGCTGACACATTTCTCTATTCGGTTTGTAGGCTCTGTGGCTGTTGGGGCTTCATTCTGGGTCATATTCTGCACCTTGTAATAAGGATCTGGTACACATCCCTGGACCCATTGTGGACATGCAACACATTCAACTCTTTAATGCTGGCACTGGGTACCATAGTGACTTTGGAGAGAATACATTCCGGTAAAGTGTACATTGAAGTAGTAGAATATTTTAAGATTTGGAGGTTAAATATTTGCCCAAATAGGAAATATGTATACTTCAATATTGTTTTCTTGGGGGCGTGGCAAGATGGCATAGGGCACAGATGTGCCTTCCAGACCTCTCCTGACTCTGATTTATTGTTTTGTCTTTAAGTGCCCGTTAAAGTTCTTTTAAAAGTTTATAAATAATAAGAGGTGTTGGATTAGTGCCTAATGGTTTATATGCAAAAAAAAAGTAAAAGAAAATATCAACAGACTGCTAAAAAACTACATTTTCCGAAATTGTCTGAGCCTACTTGTTTACAAGAAGCCAGGTCTCAACGTAGAATGGATCCAGAGGAGGACGTGCAGAGTTCGGCATTGAAGCTTCGTTTTAAGCCGGTGAGGCTCTCTGAAGGTCGCACTCAACAGCTTTCAGAACAAGGGGCTGGACGGGTGCCAGTGTTTCGCACAGTGGCCACTGCAGGTGTTGTTGCTGAGGTTTTGACAGTTGAATCAGCTGGGGCGCCACCAGCTGGAGAGTTAAAGAGTTGTCATTCGACTGCTATAGTGGTGGCGCTGCAAAATGCATCTTCAATTACAACGGTTTTTCCAGACATCGATTCAGTGAAGATGATTAAAGAGATTTGGCTTAAAGATAACCCTGATCTTCAGTCTCCTGGCATTGCTGGGAGGTCTTTGAGAGGGATTTTTATACGAAGTCAAACTGCTAGAAAAGATACTAAATTAAGGGAAGGGACAGAAGATCCCGTGGTCTCTAAGGAACAGCAAGACCCCATTATGCCTGAATCTATTTCTGTTGAAATGTTTGTTAAGGATCTTGAAGATAAGATATATTCTGTATCGAGTCACTTAGCTAATTTTGTGAACCTGTTTATTTCCAAGATTAATGTGATGGCGGAAGTCATTAATGGAGCTTTTAAGCTTGAAACCATTGAAAGATTTGAAATGTGTGATCAAGGTTTAGTCGATGCACAGGATCAACTGCAAGATGAAAATAGAATAATTGAAACATTGCAGATCCAAAATAAAAATTTAGCAAAAAAGGTTGATTATTTGGAGAATCAATCTAGACGGAACAACGTGAAAATTGTTGGTTTGCCAGAAGGCATAGAAGGACCAGATCCAAGAAAATTTTTTACTGAATGGATTCCACGAGTGTTAGGACAGGATAAACTCCCTGAAGGTTTAATACTGGAACGTGCTTATAAAGTTTTAAGAAGAAAATCTTTTTCAGGACAGAATCCAAGATCTGTTTTGATCCGTTGTTTAAACTATTGTGACAGAGAGACAATTTTACGTACGGCTATTAGAAATGCCCAGCAAAATAGATCTCCTTTGATGGTTCAGAATAATCCTGTTTTCTTCTATCAAGATTTGAGTCAAGAAATTATGTTTCAACGACGCAAATTTAATTCTGTGAAAGAACGGTTGTGGAAAAAAAGACATAAGGGAACATTCAGGTATTCTGCAGTACTGAAGATTTTTTAGGATGGAAATTAGCCAAAGTTCTTTGACAATCCTAAAGAGGTTATGGACTTTGCTCAGTCTCTACCAATCATGCAGTTTCAGGAACGATGTAGTCCTTCAAGGTCTCCAAAGAGAGTAGAGATGTAAGGTGGGATCCAGTTTTTTAAAAGAAATGGAAGCAATGGTGACCAAAGTGGTAACGTTGATTTAAAAAAAAAATAAATCTTTTATTTTTTTTTGAGAAGAGTTTAAATAGTTTAAATAATGATGATAGTTTAATGAAATGGGAGTTGGGAGAGGGAACTGGGTGGGCACTAGTTTCCAGAAGTCATCAGCTACCTGTGAGTTATCTCACACCCAATATTTTGGGGGAGTTACTGCTTTGGGATGATTAAACAGGAGGAGGTAGTTGTGACCTGCAACCTGTTTTTTTTTTTTCTTTTTAATTTTTGGGTTAAGAAGTGAAGGTTTTTTTATTATTTTTTTTTAAATAAATATTTTTTTTTTAACTCTTTTTGTTTTCTGATTGTAATTGAGAGGGAATTAGGAGGATTTTTTCTCTCCTTTTTTTCTCTTTTTTTTGGGGTTTTTTTTTCTCTTTTTTCTTTTTTTAAGAGGATGATGTCACAGATGATAATAAGTCAAAAATTGAAGATGTTGAATTAGATGAAGAGGAAGATGAGGGGAAAGGTGATAAGAAGAAAAAGAAGAAAATTAAGTACAAATACATTGAGGGAGAAGAGTTTAATAAAATTAAGTTAATTTCGTTAGAGTATTTTGAAGATGTTATAAATGAAGAATATGGAGAATTTTATGAGTTTGAACTTTTTTCTTTTTTTTTCTTTTTTTATATAAGGGGAGGGGAAGGGAATAAAAAGTTTATCTGATTGTTTTTCTAAGGGATGTTTTTGTTCTCTCGATGAATTATGAAGGAAACTTGGTATTAATGGAAATTCTGTATTTATGTATTATTAATTATGATTTTTTTGAATAACAGATATGTGATTGATATATGATTTTAATATTTGAACTTAGTTTTAAAGTGGATTTCATTTGTTAAATACATGTATTATGTTTGATTTAAATATATGTTTAAGGGTATTATTTTAGTATTGATATTTTTTTTGTTGTTAGTAATTTTTTTTGTTGTTTTATCCTTTGTAAGTGGGTTTTTTTCTATTTTATTTACAATATTGTTAATTAATTCTTCACTCTTTATTTTGGGGGGAGGGTTGGATTAATTTTAAATTAGATGATTAATGTTGTGTTATAATTATTGGGGGGGTTAATTTGTGTAGTTTAATGATGTAGTATTCTAATTTTTATTATCTTATTTTTTTATTATTTCTTTAAATGTAATTTTTATTTTATTCATGTCATAAAATTTTAAATAAAGTTTAAAAAAATATATATATTGTTTTCTTGAGGCATTATGAGCTCTTGAACATCTCTGGATTGTTTTAAAACACCTGTGATTTGTAAATAAAATCTTTAAACCATTTTATAGACGCAGACCACTTGTTAATGAGAAAGGAAGTAGAAGTTTAAAAAAATTTTTTTAAATTGCCACGACTTGAAAAATTCTGAAAATGTATAATGTATGTGGTGGTGTTTTTATGGTTGGTGAGGGTCAAAAATGGGCAAGGTATTTAGTTTGGACTGACTGCAAATATGTGGGCAATGAAATTCACTTTTAAACTGCTGATTAAACTTAAGATTAGAATTCACTTTTAAATTTGAGATTAGATTTGATTAAGCAAATGAAGGACAAAGACAAATCTGAAGGTTAATTGTAATTAAAATTATGTTCAGATGAATACTAATGTGGGCTGGATGGGCTGAAGGACCAAGTTTTTAATAATGCTTGCATATGTATTTGATTGTACAGCAGTCATTGGATAAGACTGATATTTATCATATTAGATAGAAGATATTATTTGTTTTTTGAACGAATAAAGTTTTTAAATAAAAAAAAAATAAGGTAGAGAGAGTGCAGAGAAGGTTGCCAAAAATGTTGCCTGGATTGCACTATCTAGAATACGGAGAAATATTAAGCAGACTGGGACTTTATTCATTGGAGCGTAGAAGGTTGAGAGGGGATTTGATAGAGGTAGTTAAAATAATGAAGGGAATAAATAGAGTAGATGTGAATAGGCTCTTTCCCCTGAGGGTAAGGGAGATTGGAACACGGGGTCATAAGTTAAGGGTTAGGGGGCAAAACTTTAGGAGTAATACAAGAGGATGCTTCTTCACTTGGAGAGTGGTGGCTGAGTGGAATGATATGCTGGAAGAGGTAGTTGCGGCAGGGTCAATCTTATCATTTAAGAGGAGGATAGATGAGTACATGGGGTTGGAGGGTAATGGGCATGGGTAGGTGGAACTAGTGGAGTTTCATGTAAATCGGTGCGGACTAGAAGGGCCGATGTGGCCTGTTTCCGTACTGTAATTGTTATATGTTGTATGGACTTTATTTTCACAAGCACAAAATGTGTTTTACCTTGCCCTTTGAATTCAAGAAGAGAGAGGCTCCTTTAGAGACATTGAGTGCTTGTAGATCCTGCTGCCTCTTGTGCTCCTGTAATCTCAGTGGCCTTTCGTGTTCCAGTTGTAAACCTGATCTTGGGTCATATGCCACCTTCCTCAACCCCTGGATTTGAATACATGGTGCAATTTGGAAGCTATTGGCACCTGCTCAGCTTGGGAACCAGTCACACTCTCGTGAATGCTGGTTAGAATACAGGTTCCGACGATCTAATCTCCTGCAGCTTGGCCAAGCCTTTACTGGTCTGCCACTGTGGTCCCTATCCTGTTCTGTATTCTCCCAGGCTCCTTTCAGTTGGTGGAGTGGGGGGGTGGGAAGGTGGGAGGTCCGGGTGACTATTTCTTGCTCTGGCACCCTGTACCAGCCTGTTGCTCCCATAGAACCCAAAATTTTTGTAATTTGGGGTGCTGAGCACAGGTGCTGCCATCATGGGCATGGACTTCTGTGGGTTTTCAGAATTTTTTTAACCAAACCTTTTTCTATGGGTGGTTTTAAACCTGTACGAGGCTGTTGGCCAGGACAGCCAGGCAGTAGGGTCTGGAGGAGGAGCACAAATTCTTGTCTCCACTTGCATAATATGCATAATCAGGGTTTGTTACTCAATTTCTGTTTTTCTAGAAAATTCTTTAACTGCCATTATTAAAATGAATTATGTTTTTTCTTTTTTTTTAAAAAGCAAATTGGTTTATCTGATTCCTATAATGTAATTACTCTTCAAAATACTTGCTTTGTAGATGGGAAAGCTGCTGAGAAGGAAGAACATCTTGTTTGCAGAATTAATTAAATTAGATTTTCTCCTTGTACATTAACACAGATTTTGTGAGTAGAGAAAAATAATATTCCCAGATGAGATTTAATGAGTAGTCTAGATCTTCTGTCTTTCCACCCCTTCTTGAGAGTGAGCTTGTCTTCCTGCAAGAACAAGAAATGCTAGAAACATTGCCACTGTGGAGTGACATCTTATTAATTTCATGCAAATACTTTTGATCCCCAGTTGAGTTCTTCTGGCCCTTGCCATCCACCCTATGGATTATCCTTTGAATTTTATGGAAACTTCAACAAGAATCTCACCAAATAATTCCCTCTCCTCAACTCTGCTTTTCATCATTTTGAAGGGGCAGTTGTGTTCATGGTCCATTCTTCCATCTCCATCAACCACCACTTTCTATTATGATGCTCTCTTGTGCAACTATAAGAGATGCAAGACCTGACCTTTTATCACTTCCTTTTCTATCCTCCATAGATCCCAAGTCTACCCAGATGAAGCAGTCATTCACTCAGAATTGATCTAAATGCAATTAAGTTCACAATATGGTTTCCTCTGCTTTAGTGAAACCACACATGGCCAATTTCTGTTCCCAGATGGGATGTTTCCAATGATGGGAAAATCCAGAACCCGGGGCCATGGTTTGAGGATAATAGGCAAACCATTTAGGACCGAGATGAGGAGGAATTTCTTTACCCAGAGGGTGGTGAATCTGTGGAATTCATTGCCACAGAGGGCAGTAGAGGCAGGTTCATTAAATATATTTAAGAGGGAATTAGATATATTTCTTCAGTATAAGGGTATTAAAGGTTACCGAGAGAAGGCGGGGACGGGGTACTGAACTTTAAGATTAGCCATGATCTCGTTGAATGGCGGAGCAGGCTCGAAGGGTCGAATGACCTACTCCTGCTCCTATCTTCTATGTTTCTATATCTTGTGATGTTGTGGTCTTGTGTCCATGTTGATTTTAGAATATTAAGCAGTTCAGCACAGCAACAGGTCCTTTGGCCCACCATGACTGCATCAAACGTGATGCAATTTGGGTCAAATTCTTGCACGTGATTCAAATTTTTGCACGTCTCTTTAAATAATTCCATTATATTTTCATCCACACTACCCCTTGTAGTCTATTCCAGGTGCCCATGATTTTTTAAAAAATTACTGGGAAGATGTGATTACTATTTTGTAATAATTGGCATAAAAACACAAGACTAATGCAAAAGTGAGAGGAAATTAGACTTTTGAATTTAATGTGGGCTCTTTTGTATGTAGGAGTGTTCATGGGTCAGGTGTTTGTATACATCTGCCATCTGGGTACTTTGCAACTTTCCAGACTCTTGAATTCTCCAGCTTTAGGCAACTCAGCTTTTCTGTTGATCAGAACTGTCCATTTCAATTGCGTCTTCTATTTGTATTTTTTCTTTGGCTGAGTTTTTTCCTATTGGCACAGGCTGACCTGCTTGGCATATCTCTCACCAAATAGTACTGAGAAGGAAATTTAGTTGCTCTCTAATTTTTCCAGGAACTTGTTTTTCCTGTTATTCCCGTATTAGTACATGTTCACTTTTTGATCTTTGCTTTTCATGCTGTCCATCATCTGGGCATCTTAAAGTTACCTTTTACCTCTCCAAGTTCTAACAAAGGGTCTGAGTTTTAAATTATTTCTCTTTCCACAAATGCTGCTTGAGTGTTTCCAGCATGCTTTGGACTTCCAGCATTTGATGTTTTATTGATTTTCTTCTCTCTTCTCCCCTTTCTTCCCCCCCCCCCCCCCTTAAACCAGTACCTGTAATGTTTGCTGAAGGTGTAGCTATAAATTAGGACTTTGTTCCTTTCAAGAGTTGTTGTAAAACTTGAGGGAGGCAGGCACCAGTCATTTAACACAAACCACCCTGAAAACTTGGTTCATACAATTACATCCGAGTTTTCAATTTTGTTGCTGAATTTGTTTACATTTTTCAAACCGAATAGTATAGCACAGCCCAGACCTTTTGGCCCATGGCCTCTATATTCCTATTTTTTGGTCCCTTTGCAATAGTTGAGCTCACCAGTACGCTCTTAGTGATATTCCAAAAAGATGATTTTAGTCATCCTCAGCCATGGGTTCTCATGGTATTCCATCAATCTAACCCAAACTTGCACTCCATACAGTTCCCTCCATAATGTTTAAGACAGACACTTTCTTTCTTTATTTGCCCTTGTCCTCCAGTTTTAAGTGATCAAAGAATTCATGTGTTTAGTTTTTATTTATATAACACATTTAAAACAACTTGCGTTGACCAAAGTGCTGTACAGATCTTAAATTGCATCTTAATTTAAGCAGCTATTTAAAGCGCAGTATAAAACAGGTTCAGAATTGTACATACAGGATGGCAACAATCGCCTCAAAACGCTTGCAAATAAAAATATAACTTCAACCTGGATTTAAGAGTTAAGGGAAGGGGCTGATTTGATGGTGGGAGGAATGTTGTTCCACAGTTTGGGGGCTGCAATAGCAAAGGCATGATCTCCCAAGTTTGTGATTTGAGCGCAGAACAACCATGTGCCTTAAATTGGCTGATCTGAGGGGTCTTGAAGTGGAGTAGGGCATTAGGAAATCAGTGATGTAGGAGGGGGCTAGTCCATTAATGGCTTTGTTAAACAAACTGGAGAACTTTAAAATCTAGATGTAATTGAAGTGCACATTCCAGATTTAATTCAAGGTTATTTGTAAACATTTTGGTTTGTAGAAATTGCAGCACTTTTTATACGTAGTATTTCCCCCCCCCACAAATTTGAGGGCAGCATAGGTTTGGGGCACTTTGGTTCACAGGTATGTTTAATTGCTTCATTGGTGCAGGTATCAGAGCTTAACTTGCTTCTCAGCTTTTGATCATCTTGGAGCCTGCAGTTGCCATTTTCCAATACGAGGACCAGAGTTGTGCCAATGAAAGCCAAATAAGTAATTGATGCTGAAAAACATGAATGAAACAGTAAGACCTCACCCAAACCTTAGGATTAGCAAAATCAGCAGTTTGGAACATGAAGAAAAAAAGAGTAAACTGGTGAGCTCAGTAATCACAAAGGGACTGATCTTCCAGGGAAGACCTCCACTGCTGATACAGAAGAATTTTCATCATAATGAAGAAATCTCCCCCAAACACTCTTCACAAGAAACACTCTTTAGGAGGCAGGTGTGGATGTCTCAATTATTATTGTCTGCAGAAGCCTTCAGGATAGAAAATACAGAGGCTACGCTGCACACCATTAGTTAGACATGAAACAGGATGGCCAGATGACAGTTTGCCAAGAAGTATTTAAAAGAACCTGTACCCATCTGGAAAAAGATCTTGTGGACAGATTAGACCAAGATTGACCTGTATCAGAGCAGTGTGGAGGTCTAAGGAACTGCCCAAGATCTAAAGCATCCCACATTTGCCATGGTTTGCATCTTGCAGTGTAGCCTCTGTATTTCTGTTCATGAAATCTTCTGTTTGAGTGATGTCTTACTGTTTTTAATTCCTGCTTCTCGCTTCATAATGGCTTCTTTGACTTTTGTTGGCAAAATTGGTCCCCATGTTGAAAAATGCCATCTACAGGCTCCAAAGCTGGTCATAAGCTTAGAAGCAAGCCTAGCTCTCTTATACTTGCACCAATGAAGCAATTAAACCTACCCGAGCATTCAAACACTTAAACCGAATGTCCCAAACATTATGGTGCCCTGAAATGAGGGGACTATGTATAAAAAGTGTTGTAATTTATAGATGGTCAAGCCAAATAACCTTGAATAAATTCTGGAATGTGTACTTTACTTGCATGTGAATTATTTGATTACAAATTTAAAACTATAGATCATAGAGGCAAATAAAGCAGTATCTTTACCCCAAATGTTATGGAGGGCACTGTAGGTGTGACTACATTTCAATAACTCTTGACTATCATTCCCTCTGCCTCAGTGATTCAGAGTGCATCTAGTTTACTAACATGGTGTTGTTGGAGCTGAATGCATCATATCTTACATGAGCAATGTACTTCTCCCTGATTGCCGTTCCTGCTGCTCTCTCTGTTAAGGTAAATAACTTGCTTGACCTCTCCTTAGCCTCCTGAATCAAATCCCCTCAGCACAGCTGCATCAAAAAGCCTTGCGTGTCTTTACCTGTGCTTTACCTGAGCTGTTTTCACTCATTGCACTTCTTCCTCTGCCTCTTCATGCAGAAGCCTCTTGAGCCAAATCCTCTATCCATCCCACTCTTACAGTGACAGCTCTTTCACTTGAACTCTTCCTTTTATTGGATCCAGAGATTTAGCTAAGCACTCACCTTTGCCACTTAAAATCTCCTGCTCTCAATCAAGGTCCTACCTGTGGAAATTGAACTTGCAAGCTCTTGCAAATGGAAACTCAAGAAGGGGGTAGAGGCAGAATTTTTAGAAGGACTTAACCACACAGCATCACCTTTAATTTTGAAGCCTTTTACTTTCTACAGGTGCAGCTGACTGGCTGAGTTCCTGCAAATCTTTTTCAATTCCCCAGCCCAGCATCTGCACTCTTGCCTTCCACTTGTTGTTTTGAGTGTGTTCAACTAATTGAATTGTCTGAAGTTTCTCAGTTCTTTGGATTCATTTGTTGCCAACGGATAAGCTCTTTATCTCATTATTATAATGACTTGTGTATAAATGAAATCTTTATTGACTGTGACAGATTTTCATTTGGAAAAGGAGATGAAATCTTCGGTGGAAAAGATGGAGTCTGATTGGCGGAATTGGCTTGTGAGTGGAGCTGCATTTGGAAGTCTGCAGTTCCTCATACACTGGATATTTGGAGAGGTCTCATTGGTTTCCCGATGGGCAGTGAGAGGTCACCCACATTCTGGACCAGATCCAAATCCCTATGGGTAAGTTGTTAGTTGCATGGAAAGCTCTACTTTTGAGTTTCAGTGTCATTGTTGTGTTGAGAAGAGAATCAGGTTTGGTAGGTTCACAGAGATGAGTCTCAATTACACACAACTTTTATTAATAGGAGAAACAAATAGGAGAATGTTAACCGGTACACAATTAAAAATTCACATAAGCGACGATACAGATATTCATCTCTGAGATCAGTTAGACTCCAACGGTAAACCTATATTCGACACACTTAAGTGACGAAATAGACGTTCACCTCTGACTTAGGTTGAACTCTGACAATGGTAAATCTATAGTCGACCAGGTGACACACTACAAACAGGGACTCTGATTCTGACGCACATGCTACCTGGCATGGAGTGATGTCCAGGGCTTGCACGATGAAGCTGACAGAAAAATGTGAAGGAGAGACAGACCACACGGGCCCATGATCTGGTCTTATGTCCTAAACAATTTTGATGAAGATGAGTTGGGGTGGGGGGGGGTCATTTCTATATGTCTTGGGACACTTTAGACTTTGTATTGGAACTCATTGAGCCGCACCTGAGGCACAAGACAAATTGGTGAGTTTCTGGAACCTTGGCTTAGATTCACTGTTGCTTTGTGGTGGTATGCCACCCCATGTGAATATAGATTTATAAGGTGTGTGTGTGTGTGTGTGTGTGTGTGGGGGGGGGGGGGGGTGTGGATAAGCTAAATTACTGGAGCATTGAAGAGGGACCTATTTAAGTTTTGTTGACCTGCTGAGTGGTGCATGACTCCAGGAGACCAAGGTTAGATTTGCAGAATGGGGTTATCTAATGGGTGCAGGTGCCACTGATGGCACATGTTCCCATCATAGCCACCCCCCCCTCAGAACTCCTTCCAATAATTCATCTACTACTGACGTCAGGCTCACGGGCCTATAGTTACCTGGTTTACTTTTGGAGCCTTTCTTAAACATCAGGACCACATGAACTACTCTCCAAGCCTCTGGCCCCTTTCCCATGGCTAAGGACTATGAATATATTCATCAGGACCCCTGCAATTTCAACACTTGTTTCCCTCCAGGTCCTTTCTTTTCTTTTCCAATCTTTTTATTATTATTATAATTTATATTTTTCTTTTCCAATCTTTTTATTATTATTATAATTTATATTTTTTCTTTTCCAATCTTTTTATTATTATTATAATTTATATAGGTCCAAGGGAATATTATATCCAGCCCAGGGAATTTGTCTACCTTTACTCACTGTAAGACAGCAAACACCTCCTTCATATCCATCTGTTCCATGACACTTCTATTTGTTTCCCTTCCATCCTTACACACAATGCCAGTTTTCTGAGTAAATACTTATGCAAAAAAAAATCTGTTTAAAATCTCCCCCATTTCATGAGGCTCCATCCATAGTTGACCACTCTGATCCTCTAGGGGACCAACTTTGTCCCTTGTTATCCTCTTACTCCTTGTAGAAACCCTTCAGATTTATCTTCACATTATCAGCCAAAGCACCCTCATGCCTTCTTTTTGCCTTCCTGATTTCCTTCAGTATTCTTACATTTTCTATATTCTGCAAGTGCCTCATTTGCTCCTTGTTATACACCTCTCTTAATCATGTAACCAGTATCCCTTGAAAACCAAGGTTCCTTATGGCTGTTAATTTTGCCTTTAATCCTGGAAGGAACATACAAACTCCACCTTCAAAATCTTACCTTTGAATACCTTCCACTTAACAGACACATCCTTGCCAGAAAATGGCTTATTCCAATCGACTCTTCAGAGATACTTTCTCATTTCCACAATTTTCTCCAATTTAGAATCTCAAACTCGAGGACCAGACCTATCCTTATCCATAACTTGAATTTAATGATGTTGTGGCCACTGGACCCAAAATGCTTACCTACACAGACTTCTGCCTCTTGACCTGCCTGGTTCCCTAATAGGAGATCAAGTATTGCATCCTCTCTCATTGGTACCTCTATATATTTAGAAAACTTTCCTGTACACATTTGACAAACTCCAAGCCATGCAGTCCTTTTACAATATGCGGAAAGCTAAAATCTCCTACTACCACAACTTTTTTTCTTACGATGGTCTGCTATCTCCCGACAGATTTGCACTGCCAATTCTCTCGGACTATTGAGCGGTCTATAATACGAGCCTATTATTGTACTCGCACCTTTACAGTTCCTTAGTTCCACCCATATGGCCTCTGTAGGTGAGTCCACAGTGCTGTCCTGTCTAAGTACAGCTGTGATATTTTCCCTGACTAGTATTGTTTCTCCTGCCCCTTTTATTCCTCCCCCTCTATCATGTCTGAAACAGAACACCAGACATTCACCTCCTAGTATTACCCCTCCTGCAATCAAGTCTCACTAATAGCAATAATGTCATAATCCCACATGCAAACCTACGCTCTAAGCTCATCTTCCTTACCGACAGTACTCCTTACATTTAAATAGATACATCTGAGATCATTTCCATCATGTACAAACCTCTGCTTTGTCTTTACATGCAGTCCTTGCATGACCCTAACCATCCTCCAACACTGGTTCAACTCCCTCTACAAATCTAGTTTAATCCCCCTGGAGCAGCACTAGCAAAACAAGGATGGTAGTCCCTTCCAGTTCAGGTGCAAACCATCCCATCAGAACAGGTCCCATCTTCCCTGGAACAGAGCCCAATTGTCCAGAAAAATGAAGCCCTCCCTCCTGTATCATAATTTTAGCCACCTGTTTAGCTGCATTATCTGTCAGAAATAAAACTTCTCACACATGAGTCTCTTTAAAACTGATGACACGACAAGCTTTATTTACAAGTCTGCAGAGTTGGACTCAACTGGTTTCTCACCAGTTAAGCCCCGATACATACAGTGCATTGATTTTTATACCTTTATTATTTGCCCTTCCCCTTCTTATTAATACTGTTTTAATTGGTTAGTATTACAAAAACATTCTAAGTATAACTGCATTATTAATTATCACGTTCGTTACGTACGCTGTGAACTCTACATTCACTGAATTCTGTTTCTCACACTTCTTATCAATCCTTTGTCTCCTGCATGTCTCTCACTATGACCATGAAAAGATAGGTTTAAAAAAACATATTCAGCAGCTCCTTCTGTCCTTGACTGCTAGTAAACTCTCTGTCCGTTCTGGCTTCCCTGTTTATGATTAATCATCACATTTTAACTTAAGTCTTTTTAACCTAAATTCTCTATATCACAATCCACCCCTTTCTCTCTTTAAAATGTGTTGAATATATGTATAGATATGAATGGGGATTCTAAGCTAGGGAAGAGAAATGTTTTATGATACATTAATCTCACGCTGAAATAAAAGTCTTACAGGGTCTCCCATCCCCCCTGGTTGCATAGCTTGTTCGACCATGGAAATCACCAGGCTGCGTAGACAGGGAATAATACAGGGCAAAATAAGTAGGAGGAATAAAATACCTCCGATGATCCACAAGAAGGTACGCCACCAGGTTCCTCCAAACCATTTGTCCATCCAATTAAATTGTGGGAAAGGATGCCAGGTTTGAACCGGTACATGGGACAATGTACGAATATTATCAGCGATTTTACGAACGGCTTTTCCATTATCATCAATCTGTAAGCAGCAGTTAGTCAAATTAAGTTTGCCACATACACCTCCTTCCGTGGCTAGGAGATAGTCTAGGGCTAGACGGTTCTGATATATAGCAGAGCGCATTTGACCTTGCTGGGATGCAAGTAATTGCAGGGCTATAGCTGTTTGATTTGTAACAATTTCAAGCACTGCTTGTAAGCGAATTATACGATTTAACATATATATAGGAGTACGATAACCCCAAGATCCATCTTGAGCCCATGTAGCGGGACCATAATATTGAATTATGCGCTCTGGAGGCCAATCATCTTTCCATTCTCCCAAATGTACCGTGGTAGAGCGGGGTTCACGATGTAATGTATCAAAGACCTTCACGCCTAATTTATGACCGTGATCGTGGGGTAGAAGGAAAAATTCTGGGCGGATTATTCCTAGGAAACAAGTTCCACTCCACTGTGAGGGAAGACGAGTATAAGCTTTATTACCACATACCCAGAATAATCCATTTGGGGATACTCCATACCCCCTTTCCCAAACTCTTTTAAGAACAGGATTTGATTGGTATGGTCCTGTGATGGTGGAAGTGGTACAATTCCAAAACTGAATACTGCTATTAGACAGGGGTAGGCAATTAGTTTTAAAAACAGTAGATAAGAACCAAGTCTGAGGTTTAGGAAACCAAGTGAAAACACCAGGCGAAATGCGAATCCATACAGCCTTGCAGGGACTTTCTCCTACTGGGTATTTGCCAGCTCGTGAGAGACAATAAAAACCAGAGGGGATGTTAGAGAGAGACCAGGTTTCTCTTGATCTCGTTCGGTTAGTTGTCCAAATGCGGGAAATCATGGTCAATGAATTGAGAGGTTCTCCCCACCAAGGCCATTGTTCTGACATCCGTGGACCCCCGCAGACCCAACAATTGGTTACATTAAAAGTTCCTGCAATTTTAGTTGCCAGATCTACAAAAAGGTTATCTCCCCCAATTGCATTACCGAAACTTACATGGTTATTTGGATGGACTCGAACTAAGTCCGGCTGTCTTAAAGGGACAGGCAATTTCGAGTGTGGAGTGTAACTTCTCATTGGAACAGTACGTTGGTGTATGCAAAACCAGAGTCCATCAGGGCATGGTGGGCTTGAGTCACCTTTCCAACCGTTAAGAGGGAAAGGAGTGGTATTAGGAATCTGTATATAATGACCCATATTATTTCCTTCTTTTTCCACACAAGGGGTATATGGATGTTGGGTGGTATTTTCTGCCCAGCATTTCTCAGGAACTGAGGTATGGGAAATGAAATTACCTTCCTTTCTTCTCCAAATGTGGTCCTGAAACAGGACCACTGTATCTCTGCATTTCTTACATTTCACACCTGATAAAGACATAGGCAAACTAAGAAAAATCAAAGAACATAACAATAACATTGTGAATTAAGTCTTTTTGCGAAATTGTAAGGTAAGAGGTTTTTCTCCAGGAATACAAGTCCAATCTGAGTTCGTATCAGGGTCCTGTGGCGCCTCTACAGGTCCCTTAAATCTGGATGCGTGTGTCCACCCCTTCTCTCTTGTTCGTGCTGCAGCTTCTGTAGTTAAGAGAACTTGGTATGGACCTTCCCACTGGGGCTGGAGTTTTTCAGTCTTCCAGGTCTTGATAAGAATCCAGTCTCCTGGTTCCACTTTGTGTAAAGAAAAGTCTAGAGGCGGTGTTTGTGCCAATAGTCCTCTCTTTCGTAAATCTGTAAGAGAGCGTGACAGTGCCTGTAAATAGTTCCTAACAAATATATCCCCTTCCCCCAAGGTGGGACACCCCTCAACTGTACTCCAGAAGGGAAGCCCAAACATCATTTCATAAGGGGACAGCCCTACATCTTTTCGTGGGGCAGTACGAATTCTTAATAAGGCTAGGGGCAGACACTTTATCCAAGGCATTTTAGTTTCCACCATTAACTTTGTCAATTGGATTTTTAGTGTTCCATTCATACGTTCGACTTTCCCTGAGCTTTGTGGATGCCAAGGGGTATGTAATTTCCAAGAGACCTGTAATGCATCACAAATCAATTGCTGGATTTTTGAAGAAAAATGTGGACCCCTGTCTGAGTCTATAGAATCCATTATACCATATCTGGGGATTATCTGCTCTAGGAGGAGGCGAGCTACTGTAGAGGCTGTAGTATTTATTGTTGGGAAGGCTTCTACCCATCGGGTAAAGTGATCTATTATCACCAACAGATATTTCCATCTTTGAACTTGAGGTAACTCTGTGAAGTCGATCTGGATACGTTGAAAAGGGCGTATGGCTAATGGTTGACCTCCCATGGTCCCTGTCCTCATTATCTTCTTATTAATTTTTGTGCATAGGTAACAATTTTGCACCTCTTGTTGGGCCAAGGTGTAGATTCCCTTACACACATATTCTCGAAGCACTGTGTCACATAAGGCTTGGGTGCCCCAGTGGCTCTGTTGATGCAGGTGTTTTAAAATATTGCGAGTTATTTCTTTATTTAGAACAATTCTTCCATCTGGTGTTTTCCATGTTCCATCAGGTAACTGGCTTGCGCCCAGCTGATCCATGTTCTTTTCTTCCTTAGCAGTGAAAATGGGAGCTGTCTTTATGCCTTGCCTTACTGGGATTAAAGTCAGCAAACGGACTTCTTGTTGCATGGCTGCTCTTTTGGCTTCTTCATCAGCCAGTCTGTTTCCAATTGCTGTTGGGTTATCTCCCCTTTGATGGCTTGGTATGTAGACCACTGCTATTTCTTGGGGTAATGTTAAGGCTTCTAGAGTCAGAGTAATCATCTGTTCGTGTGCCAATTCCTTTCCTCTTGATGTAATTAGACCACGCTCCTTCCAGATCTTACCAAAGGTATGCACTACCCCGTATGCGTATTTGGAATCTGTGTAAATTGTTCCAATTTTCTTTGCCAGTATTCTGAGGGCTCTCTGCAAGGCATATAGTTCACAGGATTGTGCTGACCAGCTTCCGGGTAGTCTCGTGGATTCTACTACTTTCCAAGTATTTCCTTCTATTATAGCATACCCATTTCTTCTCATTCCGTCAACACATCTGGCGGAGCCGTCAATGTAGAATTCATATCCTTCTCCCAGCGGAGTATCGCAAAGGTCTTCTCGGGTCTTGGTCTGAAGATCTGTCAACTCGACACAGTCATGCTCCACCTCTTTCTCTGTTTCACTGCCGTATAAAAATTGAGCTGTGTTGCAGCTATTAATTTGTGCAAACTGTAAATCTTCTCCAACCATTAAAATGGTTTCATACTTTAATATGCGAGAATCAGTCAGCCATCGATGGGCAGTTTGTGTTAATAAAACACTTACAGAATGGGAGGTGTACACAGTCATCTTTCCTCCAAAAGTAAGTTTACGTGCTTCCTCTACCAACAGAGCAGCAGCCGCTACTACCTGGATACACGTCGGCTATCCGCGAGACACTGGGTCCATCATTTTGGAAAGGAAAGCTACTGGGTGTCGCTGACCGCCTTTTTCCTGTGTTAAAACTCCCACAGCTGTTCCTTGGTTATGAGTGACAAATAGCTGGAAGGGCTGTTTTAAAGAGGGCAGAGTGAGCACTGGGGCTCGTGTTAGGCGATGTTTCAAGTCCTCGAACCATCCCTCCTCCTCCTGGGTCCATTTCAATGGATAGTCATTTTCATTTGTCAGTTTATCATACATAAACTTCACCAAAGCTGAGTAGTCCTCTATCCATAACCTACAGTATCCTAAGAGTCCCAGGAATTGTCTTATTTCCTTCTTATTACAGGGTAAAGGCATTCTAGTGATTCCCGCAATTCGTTCAGGGGTAATCCGTTTCTGTCCTTTACTTATCTGGTGTCCCAGATATATCACAGTTTTCTCAACAAACTGTAACTTGTTTCTGGACACTCGTAGACCCTTTTTCCCCAGATAATTCAAGAGTCTAATGGTCTCTCTCCTCATTTCTTGTTCCTTGGGTCCTGATAATAGTAAATCATCCACATACTGCATTAGTTGAGAATCATCAGATTGTGGATAGTCCATCAGGATTTGTTCTAGCATTTGTCCAAACAGGTTTGGAGATTCAGTGAACCCTTGGGGCAATACAGTCCACCGAAACTGTCTCCGTCTACCTGTCCATGGATTTTCCCATTCAAACGCAAACATATCTCTACTTTCCTCTTCTAACGGACAAGTCCAGAAGGCATCCTTCAAGTCGATAACACTAAACCACTCATGGTCTGGGGGAATCCGACTCATAATAGTATAGGGATTAGGCACCACTGGGTGGCGGGTCTGAACAATAGCATTCAAACTTCTTAGATCCTGAACTAGGCGATAGGATCCATCTGACTTTTTTACTGGGAGTATAGGGGTGTTATAAGGTGACATGCATTCTTCTAATAGTCCGTCTCGTATTAAAGTCTCAATTACCGGCTGTAGCCCTTTTCTCCCTTCCAAAGAAATAGGATACTGACGTTTCCTTACCGGCTGATGACCTGGTATTAATGTGACATGTAAAGGTGGGATGTCCAGACCTCCTCGATTTCCCTCCTTATACCAGACTCTCTCGTCAATCTGCCGTTCATCCTCTTCCTTTAAAGCGCAGAGGTGGACTCGCACTTCTCCGTCCACAGGGAGAGCACCCAAACCTAGGAGAGCCTGTAAGTCCCTTCCTAGGAGGTTAAATCCAGCCAAAGGTAATAACAAGAGGTCTTGTACCCCTTCTCTTTCTTCCAGTTTCACTGTTACTTGGGGAATTATTGATACCATTCTGGGAGCCCCTTCTATCCCAGAAATTGTCAAATTACTTTTTATAGGCTCAGTTCCGATTGGCACAGTTATTACACTACTTCGTTCCGCTCCTGTGTCCACCATAAACACCACCTCTTCTCCCTTGGGACCAATTTTTAGTTTTACCAGGGGTTCCCTCTTATATTTGGTCCCTAACATTTGGAACCCCTGACACCCCTAATCTTCTTCCATAAGTTCGAGGGCACGCAATTCCCTCTTGTATCGGGGGCATTCCCTCTTAAAGTGTCCTTCCTCATTGCAGTAATAGCACTTAACGAACCTCCGGGGTCTTCCCTCTCTTGGATATTTTGGATTGTTTAGAGGAAGGTTTTGTTTTCTTTCCCCTCTGGATTCAGCATTCATCTGTCGGATAGTCTGTACCATAACCTTTGTCGCCTTCTTTTGATCTTCTTCTTCTCTCTGCACATATACTTTTTGTGCCTTTTTTAACAGTTCACTTAGGGGTTTTTCACTCCAGTCCTCCTCCTTTTCTAGTTTCTTTCTAATGTCTTGCCATGATTTGGAAACAAATTCAATTCGAATAAGCTGTTCACCCATTGGTGTACTAGGGTCCACACCAGCATACTGTTGGACATTCTTTCTCACCCTCTCCAAAAAATCAGTAGGGGACTCGTCTTTCCCCTGGTGGTTCCCAAATGCCTTGGTAAAATTGTGACCCTTTGGCACAGCCTCCCGTATCCCTTTAATTGTCCACTCTCTATATTGTCTCATACTTGCCAATCCCTCGGGTGTTCGTTTGTCCCACCTGGGTTCATTTAAGGGATATTTTTGTTCATGGGGTCTAGGGTCCCCAGGTTGTTCATATTCCCACATGAGGAGGGCAGCCCGTCGAATCATCTGCCTCTCCTGGGGTGAAAATAATGTTCCCATTATTGCCTGCATCTCTTCCCACGTATATGTGTTTGGTCCCAAGAATTGGTCAAGCTGTTCAGCCAGTCCTATAGGATCTTCCAATAACTTTTTCATTTCTTTCTTAAATCCCCGCACCTCTGTACTAGTTAGGGGAACATTCACATATCCCGTTCCCCCTCCCGGTCCTCCCATAGGAACTTCTCTCAGGGGATTTAGGTTTATTGAAAACTTTGATGGTCCTGGACCAGTCTGGGATCTTGTCCAGGGTCGGTTTACCGGTGGAAGTTTAGGGTCCGACTCCCTTAATTCATCCTTTTTATCCCGGCCCCCTTCGGGGCAATCAGATTCATCACCTTTCCCCTCCGGTAATAAGCTTTCCTCGGGCGCAGTAGGCACCGGGGGAATATAAGGAGGGGGAAGGTTGTCCAGAGGTTCCCATTTCTTTTCTCCTGCCACTCTCAATTTAAAACATTCTGTTAAGGATCCTGGCCAGGGAACCCAACAAAATGCATATGCTGACTCTTCTTGATTCACCTTTGGTCTCGAATTTACATATATGTTTAATGCTTGTCTAACCCAATCCTCATCAGATCCAAATTTCGGCCACCAGACCGAGGAACCTTTAATAGGTTGTTTTGACCAAAGGAGACAATATTGGACCATCTTTTTCTTGTTTTTGTCCCGATATCTTTTACTATCCCAATTTTCAAACATTCTCCCCAAAGGGCTATCAAGGGGTACTCCCAGGAATTGTCCTGAATTTTCAGACGAGCCCTTAGATTTTGATCCTCCCATTTTCCCACCTAGATCTGTTTATCGTTGCTGAGGACCCTCTCGCTCTGGACCCTACTCCCTTCCTCTCAGACGCCTCGTCGGAGGTGCTGTCCCTCCTTCGGTTACCGCTGAGGTTTTCCTGGGGTTGACCCCTCTCTTCTCGGCACTTCGTCGGAGGTGCTGTCCCTCCTTCGGTTACCGCCGAGGTTTCCCTGGGGTCTATCCTAGAGTCCCGCGACAGGGTCCTCACACAACGACAAAAGATCTATACTTAATCTATTCCGTTAGGTTTTTATCCAAACAGGTGTATCCCGTTACACCTGTTACCCAATCCCCACACCACAATCGTAAGTCGTCACTTACCGGTGTCTTCCCGGGGATTGAACCGTCACCCTTCTCCTCTCCGTCTTGTCGTGTCACCCTGTCCGGATACCACTCGCTCAAGCCGCCCGAAGCGACGAGCAAGGGACTAGGAGCCGCTGAACTCAGGGGGGTGCACCGCCTCCGATGTCCCTCTTCTCGCCTCCCCTCACGGCCGGAGTGTAGATCCCGGACGAGCCCCCATTTGTCAGAAATAAAACTTCTCACACATGAGTCTCTTTAAAACTGATGACACGACAAGCTTTATTTACAAGTCTGCAGAGTTGGACTCAACTGGTTTCTCACCAGTTAAGCCCCGATACATACAGTGCATTGATTTTTATACCTTTATTATTTGCCCTTCCCCTTCTTATTAATACTGTTTTAATTGGTTAGTATTACAAAAACATTCTAAGTATAACTGCATTATTAATTATCACGTTCGTTACGTACGCTGTGAACTCTACATTCACTGAATTCTGTTTCTCACACTTCTTATCAATCCTTTGTCTCCTGCATGTCTCTCACTATGACCATGAAAAGATAGGTTTAAAAAAACATATTCAGCAGCTCCTTCTGTCCTTGACTGCTAGTAAACTCTCTGTCCGTTCTGGCTTCCCTGTTTATGATTAATCATCACATTTTAACTTAAGTCTTTTTAACCTAAATTCTCTATATCACATTATCTTCCTGTTTCTAACCTCACTAGCTCTTGGCACGGGTAGTACTCCTGAGATTACCACCTTGGAGGTCCTGTGCTTCAACTTTGTACCTAACTCCCTAAACTATCCTCACAAGACCTCCTCACCCTTCCTACCTACGTAATTGGTCCCTACATGGTCATGACAGTTGTCTGCTCATCCTCCCTTCTTAGAATTGGGAGAACTCAATCCAAGATATCTCAGGCCCTGGCAGCAGGGAGGCAACAGACTATCAGAGATAATCGATCTCCCACAGAATTTCCTTTCTTTCCCCCTAACTATCAAATCCCCTATCACTACTGCACTCCTCTTTTCCCTCCTTCCCTTCTGAGCTGAGGGTCCAGACTTGGTGCTAGAGATGTGACCACTGCAACTTGTCCCTGTTGGGTTGCCTCCACCAACAGTATCCAAAATGGTGTACCCATTGTTGATGGGAACAGTCACAGGGATGTTCTGCTCTCTCTGCCTCTTCCCCTGGCCTCCCCAATAGTCACTCAGCTGCCTGTCTCTTAGGGGTGACTGCCTTACTTAAACTCCACTCTATCACTACCTCCTGAATGATCCAAAGTTCATCCAGCTGCAGCTCCAGTTCCCTAACTCTGTTAATCAGGAGCTGTAGCTGGGTGCACCTCTTGCAGGTGTAGTCATCAGCAACATTGTGTTGTCCCTGACTTCCCACATCATTCAGTCGGAACACCGGACTGCCTTAACTGTTGCCTCCATTACCCAATTCCTCCGTTAATTAACTAGCTTAATTAAAGAAACTTACCACTCTTGTCAGAGAACTCCTCAGCCTCTAGAGACAAAACCACCATGTCCTATTCTGTCCCTGAGCCAGGAACTGCTTTAACAACTGTCCCCGTTTTTATATTACCTTATCTATTATCTCAAATGCTCCCTAACCCTAATCATTTAATCATTTAACTCAATTGTAGCCTCCTGACCTCATTAATATAGATATACCTTTACTGTTCCTCAGCTCCACCTATAAGCCTGAGTAGACAAGCTCTCTTGTCTGTCCTGTCTGAGCACTGTCTCTATCTCTGGCTCTATTGTGTCTGAAACAACAGAACCTCAGAACAATGAGATGCCAGTCCTGACCCTCATGCAACTAAGTTTCACTAATGGTGACAATGTCATAATTCCTTGTGCCAGTCCAAAGTTTTGTCTGCCTTTCCTACAGTACTCCTTGTATAGAAATAGATGCACCTCAGAATATTATTCCCACCACACACAACCCTTTGATTCCAGTCTTTGTTTGCAGTCTTAACATCTTTTGGCACCCCCTTTACACTATTTTCCCTGACTTCTGGTTCCCATTCCTATGCAAATCCAGTTTAAACCCTCTGGAGCAGCACCAGCAAACCTTCCTGCAAGGATATTAGTCCCCCCCCCATTCAGAGGCAAACTCTCCTGCCAGTACAGGTCCCACCTTCCCTAGAAGAGAGCCCAATGATCCAGAAATCTGAAGCCCTCCCTCCTGCACTATCTTTTTAGCCAGGTATTCAGCTGCATTATTCTCCTATTTGTATCGTCACGAGTACATGGCATGGGTAACAATACTGAGATCACCCTGGAGGTGCTGTCTTTCAACTTCACATCTAATTTCCTGAACTCTTTGCAAGACCTCATCACCCTTCCCCACGTCTTTGGTCCCTACATGGACCATAACATCTGGCTGCTCACCCACCCTCTTGAGAATAGGGAAATCAATCACACCTGGAAAGCAACATACCATCCAGGATTCTCAATCTCTTCCTCCCAACCATCAAATCCCTTATTACTACAGCTTGCCTCTTCTCGCTTCCCTCTAGCCACAAGACCAGACTCCATGCCAGAGACCAGATCACCATGGCTTATCCCTGTCAGTCATTTTCCATTTCCCGCCCCCCCCCCCCCCCCCCACAGTATCCAAATTGGTATATGTGTTATTGAGGGAATGGCCACGGGTACTCTGCATTGACTATCTGCTCCCAGTTGGCTGAAGGGAGTGGGGGATGTTCTTTCTTTTTTCTTCTCTATATAAAAAAAAGTTCATGTTTATGTTTAATTGCTGCATATGTCATTATATGTTTTTTGAATGAATAAATAAAGTTTTTTAAAAAAAAACCTATCTGCTCCCTTTCCCTCTCCTGTCTGCCAGATACCTGCCTTCTGGGTATGATTGTTTCCCTGCAACTTCTGTCACCCCCTCAGCCTCCCAGATGATCCAGAGTTCATCCAGCTCCAGTTCCCTAACACAGTTTGTAAGGTACAGCAACTGAATGCATATCTCACAGAGGTCGTCAGGGATACTGTTGGCTTCCCCGAACATCCACATTCTACAAGAGGAGCATATCTTTGCCTTGGCTGCCATTCACACTGTCTATGAAATATTTTTTTTAAAACTTGTCCTTACCTGTGCCTTCTTGCTGAATCCTTTTGTTCTTTGAGTGGGCTGTCTTACCTCAACTCCTCCACCATCTCTGTTCACAAAAGTCTTGTATTGGTCACTCCCACAGTAGTCACTACAGCTAATTAGTCAATGAAAGAAATTAACAAGTACCTATGTGACCTGGTGCTTTTTAAATGCTCCTGCCCTCATTCAAAGTCCAGCTTTCACAGCTTCTGATGAATTAATATTTCTTTAATACACTAAATTAACAAATTAAAAAACATAAAGTTAAGAAACGGCAATTATTTTTGAATGGTCAGTAACCCATTCAAATGAATGGAGTTATACAATGCATTGACCTTATGGGGTTAAATGCAGTGTGCATTTGATTGTTTGGTTTGATGAGTTTGTACTGAGGTTGAAGGTGGCAAGTCCAACATCGAGTTGGAGCTTAGACTTACTGACATCCGACCCCACCTTGTCTCTGATACCTGTGCACGGGTCTGGCTGACAGAGAGAGCTGACAAGTTCTGACGTCCTGGGTGGCTCTGCCCACCAGAGGCAACTATATTTCAGAAAAATGTCCAAATATATTTTTGATTGCCATTTTTGATGCGTGTGTGAAATAAAAAGGCGTGAACAAAAATGGATTATTTAATTTGGGTTTTAAGGTCATTTGTCACAAAAGACAAGTGAGAAGGGTTCTTCTGAGTTGAAAGGAGATTGTGTGTTACTTTGAGTTATAACAAGGAGATGAAGTTTCATCACCTGACGCATTAGATTAAAATAAGATGGAGTCCCTAATGATTTTCACAGCTCTTACCTGTCCATGTTACGAAGCTGCTTTGTTGATCTGTGCATAAGCAAGCTACTATCCAGTGCTATTTTCAACTGATGTTCTTTTGAGTTATTTTAGAAGTAATTGATCCCTGAATTTTTGCTCTTTGTGAAATTGATGTACAGTGGTAGGTTAACTCTGTGTACCTTCAATGCGAGAAAATATATTCACCCCTCCCCACATTTCCAAATGTAAATTTTCTTGTCTCTATGACCTTTAATTTATTTATTTTTGTTGTGAAATTTTGTGATATTCCCTCATTATTGTAAGACTGATAGCTAGATACCCACTTGTGGGCTGTGGGAATCCATGGGGGTGGGGGGGGGGGGGTGGGGGGAAGAAAACCTCATAGAAGGAATTTAAAAAAAAAAAAACAACCCATTTTATTAAAAAGTCTGCTGGAATTCAGAATCTCTCATACTGTTTAATACCTGTGCACTTTACAGTGATCTGAAAGGGTAAATGACAATGAAAATTGATTGCCTGTGAAAACATTTACTATTATATTTTCCTCAGTGCATCGGGGGAAGTTTGATGGAGCTTGGAGGGTAAGGAGCTCGTGGACCTCTTTATCTTCCCAATTTGTAGGTTTTGCAAACGAGACTCTTGGAGTTTGCCAAGGTGGAATAACGGAAGAATTCAGCCACTGAAGTTGGAATTCGAGGGCAAACCCATCGGGATCATTGCCTGAAGAGGGCGCACAAAATCAGTGAACCGGTGCGGACTCGAAAGGCCAACGAGGCCTGTTTCCGCTCCGTAAATGGTTATATGGTTATAAACAGACCATCAGGTTAACTCTACCATTACATATAGATTTGTAAAGAGCACAATTTGCAGAGTATGGAATAACAATGAAATTAGCATCAAGCAAGAGCAGCATGAGAGTACTGTTAGGCTTTTATGTAAGAGCCTGATGGCTATGTGCATCTACACTCTTGAGCCTTCTCCCTGATGGGAGAAGAGAGTGGATCTAGTGTTTGATCGGTCTTTCAGTATGTTGGCTGCCTTTCCTAGGCACAGGGAGAGGATGATGAAGTTCATGGAGAGGAGGAAGTTTTCATTATGTTCTGGTTTACATTCACCACCACCTATGGCTTCTGATCGTAAGCAGAGCAGCTCTCATACCCAGCTGTCAGCAAGTATGCTTTTGATGGTGCATCTGTACAAGTTGTTGAGGGACAGGGGACATGCCAAAGTTAGTCTGCTGAGAAACTAAAGGTCTTGTGACATTTTCAATGTGCTCATCCCAGGCTGGAGCATTGGAGATATTTATTCTTAAGAACCTGAAAGTTATCTACACTTTCTGCTTCAGCACTAGTGATATGGACAGGGGTATGAACTCTGCCCCGCTCCTGAAGTCAATGATCATGTCCTTGTTTTATTGATGTTGAGAGAAGGTAGCTTGACACTATTCCACTAGACATTCAATCTCTTTCTTGTATTCCATCTCATTATTCTTTGATTCCTGAGGACTGTTGTTGGCAAATTTGAAGATGGAATTGGAACAATATTTAGCCATAGTGGTGGGTGTAGAGGGAGTATAGTCGGGGATTGGGTATGCATCCCTAAAGTGCCAGTATTGAGTATGATCATGCAGGGGTTGTTAATTTATTTAAAATTTAGGCATACACCATGGTAAAATGCCCTTCCAGCCCATGAGCCCGAGCAAATCCATGCCAGCATGGGGGGAGCATACAAACTCTTTACAGACAGTGCTGGATTCAAACCTGGGTCACTGCCACTGTAATAGTGTTGTGTTAATTGATACACTGGGCCACTCTGTCACGGATCCTCTTGCAGATATGGGTACTGAGGCCAAGATCCTGAGGTTTAGGAATGAGTTTACTGTGTTATTGAAGGCAGAGATGTAGTCCATGACCAGTAGACACTGGTTGCTCTGTTCCTTGGAGTTCAGAAGAATGAGGTGTGGGGGGAATCCTCAGATGAACTTCAAATGTTGAAAGGCCTGGACAGTAGATGTGGCAAAGTTGTTTCCCATGGTAGAGGAGTCAAGGATAAGAAGGCACAACTCCAGGATTGAAGGGTGCTCATTTAAAATAGAGATGCAAAGGAATTTCTTTAGTCAAAGATTAGAGAACCTCTAGAATTTGCTGCCTGCCAACAGGTGGCTCTGGAGCCCAGGTCATTGGGTGGATTTCAGGCAGAGATTGATAAGTATCTGAATAATCAGTGCATGGGGAAAAAGGCAGGGGAGTGGGGTTGAGTGGGTGAACAGATCAGCTCATGATGGGGCGGGGCATACTCGACATGCCAAAATGGCCTACTTCTGCTCCTTTATCTAATGGTCTCATAGAGGTTTCCTGTGGAAATCTTTGGAGATGACATCTGTTGTGGCCAATATCAAATTGGTCAAGTAAAACAATGTTGGAGAAACTCAAAGATAAAGATGCATAGCTAATGTTTTGGGCTTGAGCCCTTCATAAAGATATGGACAAAATGTAGCCTGGTGCCTGAATGCTTCTGCTTGGGTAAGGATAAAGTTGAATTTAACAATTCCGATTGACTACTATTATTATTCTCGCTGTACTTTTTTCCCTTTTCTGATCCACTTGCTATTTTTTCTGTAAATAATTTATTACCTGGACAATTTCATTTTTCACCCTGAGACAGACGTTCCCTTGTTCTCCCCATTTATCCCCTTTTTGCAACCGCCCCCCCCACCCCACCCTGACCCTATTCTGATGAAGTACTTGAGCTGATGCATCAGCCCTTGGTCATTGCTTTCAATATGTTTTGTTTTTGGTTTGCATCTGTCTTTTATTGCAAAATGTGCTTCTTTTTTTTTCTTCTTTTCCATTTACAGTAAAATCCCCGGTATCTGGCACTTATGGGGATTGTGGATGCTGGACATGTGAATTTTCCGGTTGCCTGATACAAATTCTTACAATGCCTAACTCACACCTGCAGTTTAAAAGATAAAAGACAGTGCAAAATGTAAAGTAATTTGAAAAAAATATCAGTATTGTGGTCCTTAATTGTGTAAAGTTCATTTTAATCAAGTAATTCCTGTAACTTACACAATTTTAATTTGAATCCCAGTCGCTGGCACTGTAACACTGGTGGAACATGGTAGTCCAGGTGTGATCTCACTGGACTGTAAAGGCTAACCCGCCACCATCCCTGTAACTCCACCCTGTAAGATCCCCATTAAAGGCCATAGCTCTAATCTCCTCCCACCATACCAACCTTGGATCTGGCCCAGCAACAGGCAGAGAAATGTACAATGATTCTGAATATTAAAGCCTTTAACCTAGTGGTTCTCAACCTTTTTCTTTCCACTCACATACCATTTAAGTATTCCCTGTGCCATCGGTGCTCTGTGATTAGTAAGGGATTGCGTAAGGTGGTATATGAGTGGAAATAAAAATATTGAGAACCATTGCTTTAACCGCTTGCTTTGTGTTTGCTTGTGGTTATTGATTGAGCTACAACTTAATATCCAGAAACATTGGGTATGTCTCTATATGCTCCTGGTCCAGATCCAAAACTGGTATGAGGAAGAAGATTAAAGCTATTGGCCTTTATTGGGGATCCTACAGAAAGGAGTTACAGGGGCAGAGATAGGCCAGCCTGTACAGTCCAGTGAGATCACAACTGCACTACCTTGTTCCACCGCACAATGTTGCGGTAACCGCAACATACTTAACTCTCACCCTCTGGGATAGCCTGTTTGTGTTTAATTTTTCTATGGTTCTATAACGACTTAATAATATACCAATAAAGCTAAAGACTCTTACTGGATAGAGAGTCTCCCAAGGGGTTGTGTGTTGCTTTGGAGAATATTTACTTTCACAATTTTAAACTTTTATTTAAAGTCTTATTTACACTTCTATTTTTTATCTTTTAATTTCATCAATTTTTTTTGCCCGTTGCTTGGGTTGTTGGTCGCTTGAATTTCAGAAACTGGGGATTTTATTGTGTATATATAATTTGCCTTCCCCATATCAGTTGGTGGAATTGGCAATCTGTGATTCCTCTTGAGATCAGAGGAAAAGGGCTCTACACAGTTAACCATCACAATGACCCACACTCCAAGCAGTGACCTGAATCATATTTCAGCAATCTGCATATTTCTTAAAGAGGATATTGCCGTTTTTCTCCTACTGCTCTATCTGTTCTCTGTTACAACTCTTGTACTTTTGACTTCCTGTTGTCCATTCCCTCTCATCTTTCACTGGCTGCTTTGCCTATCTGGCCCAATCCTCTCTCTCTGCAGAAATTCAAAATCTTACTGGTGTTGAGGTTTGTTGAAGTTTAAAATACATTGTTAATTCAGTCTGATGTTGTAGGAAATGATTTTTAAAATAAAAATCACTTTTTTTCTTTCAGGGGTGTGATTTTGGTTGCCCTGGCTCTCGGTGTCATGTTATCGTTTTGTGTCTCTGTTGACAGCATTGCCTTGTGGCTTATAGGTATGAGTTCAGCAGTGGCTGAAAGTGTTTGTCGAGATGCATGATTTTCTTCCCCTTATTTCTCTCTTTCTTTCAATAATTTGGTATTTCTCTGTAGACTTATGACACCTAAACTAAGCTGATATTTTCATGGACAGATCTCTGTGGGTCATCTGGGCTTTTTCACCATTCAGTGTTTATTCAATTATTCCAGTCCTGTTCTCATTCAACACTGACAAACATATACAATAAAATCCCAATTATATTGCACCTACAGGGATCATAGATGCCAGAAATGTGAATTTTCTGGTTGACTGAGACTTGCTCTTATAATGCCTAACTAATACACCTGCATTAAGAATATACTGTTTAAAAGACAAAAGGCAGTGTAAAATGTAAAGTAATTTGGGGGAAAAAGTCAGTATTGTAGTCTTTAATTATGTAAAGTTCACTTTAATAGAGTAAACCATGCTGACATCATAATTAACACCCCCCCCCCCCCCTCACCTCAAGTTTACAGATAAATCCTTACCAATATACCTAATAAAGATAGCCTCTTAACAGGCAGGGGAAAGGAGACACTTTGCGGGTATTGCCCCAGCAAGAGGTGGGATCGACTAGCTCTTCAACCTGGGCGCCGCCATTTTATTCAAATGCAACTTTATTCAGATTTTATTCAAACAGGGTATGATCACAGCCCTCTGTTGGCTGAATGCTTGCTCCCAAGGGGATGTGTGTTGCTTTGGTGAACATTTAATTTTACAATTTTAAACATGTATTTAAACTTTGAAGGATGAATAAAGTTTTAAATAAAAGTATCTTTGTTTATTTGTTTCCTTTGTTGCTGGTTGTTTCAGTTTCCAGTAGTTTAAATGCCAGATAATGGGAATTTTACTGTATTTGGCAGATAGCACAAATGACTAATCAGTAATTATAATTAAGAAACCTAACTATAACTTTTCATCTATGGACCCAATCTTTGTGAAGCTGCTGTAGCTCATGTTTGTGATCAAACTACAGTTTTTTGCCATGAAGCTTAGAATTTGCCTGTTTCACTGCAGCAGGTTACACATTTTTTTTGTGATTTGGTTTAATCAGAATATCAATCTGAAATGTGTTCATTTTGTGCCAGGTTAATTTATTTATGCTTCACTTTAACCTGTGTATTCATTTCATAAACTGAAACACCATTTCAGGTAAATGTAATCTTGCCTGTTCTGGATGTGCCACCAACAGCAAGGTTTCTGCCAAGCAGAAGACTGTGGTTAATTTTTGCAGTAAACTAACTATCTGTGGAATTCACCTTCTGGCATTTCTGATCAATTACACAAGTTTAACTGCTCACAATGGAAAATTGAGTCTCCAGTAATATGGAAACTTGCGCGTGCGAATTGTAGCAACACTTAACAGTATTTCATTGAAATTTAAATGTTTTGGTTCATCTTGAAGCCACAAAAGCACAATATAAATGCAAATATTTACTCTATTCCCTTCCATTAGTAAGAATATTTTGAAGAATTATCTTGGTGCAATGGTATTTGAGAGCTATTTTCATTCAAACAACTTGCATTTCTCTGCAGTTTTTGATTGAGACAATTTTAGCATAAATGATAAATTGGGGAGAGGGTAACATTCTGGGGAGAGGAAAAGGCAAAGCAAGGACTGGAAACTAAGGTCATGAATATATTAAGTCCTTTCCCAATTTCTGCTGCATTCAAGATAACTAGCCTGGTTCACTGCTAAGATATACAAGAGATATATTAGGCATGTGAAATTTATTCCGGTCAGGCCATGAGACAAATTACAAAATTGCCATTTGGCCAACTTAGTTTCAGTTCTGCACATTTAAGATGTGTGTTAAAAGCTTTCTGTCAAGAAAACACTTATTAATAGGCCACCATTATTTTCTCATAGCATCATTTCAAGAGATGGGAGTTGCCTTCAATGTCTCTGTTTCTGCTCAGGGACGAGCTGAGAAGGCATATTGCTAAATTAAATAACATCTGAGTGGCCAATATGGTTACACATTACAGCTCAACTGAGGAGGAGAATTACTTCTATGAGCCCAGGACAAATCTTAGAATATTTGTTGAATATGGCATGAAGAGAATCCAGCAGATCTCAACATGGGTGTGGTACTGGTAGTGCTGTTTTTGTTGGCTCAACTCTAAAGTATCTGCCTCCTCGATTAATTCAGTGAATATTTTAACAATGTTATTTGATTCTTTGAGAAAGGCCAGCACTTTCACTGCCCTTCCCAGAGGTGAACAACAGGGTGTGACCAAAGAGTATGTGGGAGGGTTACAAGTAATGGGCATCCTCAAAGGAAAGCAACTTGTTTTTTATAAAACAAAATCTTTTATTCAAAGAATTTGCCTCAAATCATTGTTGAAACAAAGACTGAGTTTTTAAAGGAAAGTATTTATTGTGAAACAACACATTTAAGGAGTGGGGAGAGTAGAATTAGGTGGATCATGGTTGGGGAGGGGGAGAATACTACAGAATGGCTAACTTGCTTTTAAAACATTTTTCCTATGATGGCTTTTCGATCTGGAATTGCACAACAAGATCTGGCTTTTACCAGAATTATGATCCACGATTTCTGCAAGCTTGGTTCATTGAATGTAATTCCGACTCATTCTTCAGTGTTTATGTTGGTTAATTGTAGTGTGAAGATATCCAGGAGATTTCTTGTAGGGTAATGAATTTTCATTGTTGCCTTTACAGGAGTAGCATCAACTGTTTGCCTTTTTTACCTTCGGAGGGAAGGAGCATTTTCTGCAGGAGCTGTGCTAGCCATTTATGCCATGTTGCTGTGGCCCCACATCATTGAACGTCTCATAAGTTCAGGACATCCAGGAAAGGCCTTGGGCACAGGAATGGTGGTATATTTGTTGGAAATGCTTAGCACAGTATGGTGTACAGCTTACAACTTTGTACCTGGAGGTTCCATCACAAGAGAAAAGACCATGGTGGTTTTGGGTATGTGATTTTTAGTAAAGTATGAATTAAACTATCCATTAAGAAGGGGAGACATATTCTGATGGTCAGTAAAAAAATTAAAGAAAACCTTTCATGTTTAATAATTTTGTTTGTAATTTCTGCCTTTTAAAAAAATATATAAATAAATAACCTACTTAGTTATGCCATTTTTAATGAATTATTTTAAAAAATACTGAATTCAAGATCAAAAGACCAAAGACAAACAAATCATTAGATTGTGATGCCCTAAAATGGATAGAATAAGCAGATAAAAAAATTAATCTTGTGTTCATCATGGCCATAATATTGGCAAGTTTCGCAACTATTTAAAATGTATATTTGAAGCAGGATTAGTGTCGCTGCTGTAAATACACAAAGCTGGAGAAACTCAGCAGATCAAACAGTGCCCTTTATAAACCAAAGATAAAAATACATAAACAATGTTTTGGGCTTGCCATTTAAATAATATTCTGATTTTTTTCCATTCTTCCTTCAAGAGGATAATCTGACATTTGCTAACATTGTACTCCATCTGCCAGATGCTTGCCCACTCACTTAACCTATCTATATCTCTCTGCAGGCTCTCCGTACACTACCTACACAATTTGCTTTTCCACTCAATTTAGTGTCATCAGCAAAATTAGATACACTACACTCTGTCTCCGTTTCCAGATCGCTTGTATACTCTGAACAGTTGCGGGTCCAGCGCTGAACCCTGCAGCACCCAACTCACCATTGTTTGCCAACCAGCAAAACATCCCTGCACCCCAACTCTTTGGTTTCTATTGGATAACCAATCCTCCATCCATGCTAATACATCATTCCCAATTCTATACATCCTTATCTCTGTATGTCTTTTATGCGGCACTTTATCAAATGCCTTTTGAAAATCCAGGTAAACAAAATTCATCTGCTCTCCTCTATCATACTCGTTATGTCCTCAAAGAACATGTGTCAAGCAAGACCTACCTTTGCTGAATCCATTCCTTGTATGCCTGATGGATCAATTTGGCTTCAGATGCCTCACTATTTTTTTAATGATAGCTTCAAGCATTTTTCCCCAACTACAGATGTTAAACAAACTGACCTATAGTTCCCTGCCTTTTGCCTACATTATTTTTTGAATAGTAGCACTGCATTTACCATCTTTCAATCCACAGGGACCTGCCCAGAGTTCAGAGAATTTTTGGTAAATTATTATCAAAGCCTCGACTATAGCTTCTGCCATTTCTTTCAGTACCCTGGGATGCACTCCATCAGGACCAGGGGATTTATCTATCTTTATACCCTCACGTTTTCTGAGTGTGACCTCTTTAGTGACAGCTATTACATCCAGCTCCTCACTTCCCATAACATCTGTCTTTCACATATTCATGTACTCCATTGTGAAGACTGACACAAAATAGTCATTCAAAGCCTCAATCATTTCTTCATTATCCGATATCAATTCTCCCTTCTCATCTTTCAAGGATCCAACTTTCATTTTTGCCATCCTTAAAAACTTAAAAACTGTCCAGTTTTATATTTAATGCTAATTTTTTCTCATAGTCTATATTCCATTTTTTTTGTGGTTCTTTGTTGCTTCTTAAAGGTTTCCCAATCTTCTGGTTTCTCACTGCTCTTGGCAACTTTGAATGCATGAGCTTTTAGTTTAATGCCTTCCTTGACCTCCTTAGGCTGGCTGCCCCTACCTTTTCCTTTATCTAGAGTATACTTTTGATCACTGATAAATCTCTTTAAATGTCCTCCACTGCTCCTCAACTGTTTTCCCCCCCCCCCCCCACCAATACCCTGTGTTCCCAATCTACCCTGGCCAACTCCTCCCTCATCCCTTTGTAGTTTCCCTTGTTCAGGCATAACACACTTGTTTTAGACTGAACTATTGTACTCTTCATTTGTCTAATAAATGCAATCATACTGTGATCGCTCTTCCCAAGAGGATCCCTAACTACAAGATGACTAATTTTACCTGCCTCATTGCACAGGAGAAGGTTCAAGATAGCATGTTGATACCTTGTTGGTTCAGCAGCATGCTATCAAGAACGGCATCCCGCATACATTCTATGAAGTCCTCCTCAAGGTTGCCTCAACCAACCTGATTCTCCCAATCTATGTGCATGTTAAAGTCCCCCATAATAACTGCCATTCCATCCTTGCTTGCCTCCAATATTTCTTGGTTTATTACCTGTGCCACTATAATGTTATTATTGGGTGGCCTTTTGACAACTCCCACCTGTGATTTTTTTCCCCCCCTTTACTGTTCCTTATCTCTATCCAAATAGTCAACATTTTGCTCCTTAGATCTTGCATCATCTCTCACCATTGCCCTAATCTCATCCTTATTGAAGACCACTACTCACCTACCTTAACTTCTTGCCTGTCCTTCCTTATATCCAAATATCCTTGGATATTTAATTCCCAACCCTCTCCACCCTGCAGCCATGTTTCAGTAATGGCCACTAAAACCATACCCTCTGGTTCTGATTTGTGCCACTGACCTTGTTCAGAATACTGCAGGCATTCAGATAAAGTGCCCTTGCACCCATTATATTTTTAAAATCTGGTCATCTTTGCCTCTTTTGCACTTTTTTATCATCTTTTCACTTACTTTTCTTTTACTTTTTTCCACTCTTTTTTACTTTATCCATCCCACTCCAATCCGTTGAACCCACCCCCTTTACTATTTAGTGTAAAACTCTACCACAGTCCTAGTTATGCGGTTCACCAGGATCCAGGTCTCATCACAGTTCAGATGGAGCCCGTTCCTTCCTTCCTTCAATAGTGGTGCCAATGCAGCTGTAACACATCACCTGTTCCTGCATGCCAACTTGATTTAAATTTTAAATTTTTAAAAATTTTAAATTTAGAGATACAGTGGGGTAACAGGCCATTTCAGCCCACAAGACCATGCTGCCCAATTTACACTCCATTAACCTATATTTTGGAATGGTGGGAGGAAACCAAAGCCCCCAGAGAAAACCCATGCAGACCCAGGGAGAACATGCAAACCCCTTACAGAGAGCACAGGATTTAAACCCTGGTCCGTTCCTAATCACTAGCGTTGTATAGGCTTTGCACTAACTGCTATGTCAACCATTACCTCTAATTTGACTTTGTATTATCACTACAAAAACATTTTCCTGCTCCTCACTGAGGCTTCTTGAGTCAAAGGCTCTCTCGCACACACCTTTGCTTGAGCTTCCCCTCTTTTTATTGGTTGCAGCTAATTAGCCAATAGAGAAATTTAAAAGAACACCTACTTTTCCCAGTGGTTTTAAAGATGCTCATTCAGGTGATCTGTTTGCTAACCCACAACTAACTGAAGAGTAGAAGTATATAGTTTCCCAAAAGTGGCAACTTGGATGGACAAAATGATGAACAAATGTTTGGCAGGCTGGTCTTCATTGGGCAGGGTGTTGAGTACAAAAGTTGGGACCTCATGATTCACTGATTACAAGGCGTTGGTGAGAGTACTGTGGACAGTTCTGCTGACCCAGCTATAGGAAGGACACCAATAAAGTGGAAAGAGCACAAAGATTTACTAAGATGTTGCTGGGAATCGAGGGCTTGAGGTTAGAAAGGCTGGGTCTTTACTCAGAGTAAAGGAGTCTCTGGGTGAAATTAAACAGGTTTATAACATCTTGAGAGGACATGGATAAAGTAAAGTTCTGTCTTTTACCTCAAGGTAGATGATTGTGTAGAATAAGAACACATAGGTTTAAGGTGAGAGGTGAAGGGTGGTCTGTATGTGAAATGAGCTGTCTGAAGAAACTATAGAAGTGGGCATGATTTTGACATTCAAAAGATGGTTGCACAGATTTATGCTCAGAAAGGGCTTGGAAGGAGAGGTACCAGATGCAGGCAAACTAGTCAAGCCCAGAATCTCAACTTAGTCGACATGGAGCGAATGGCTTGTTCCATGCTACACTACTCTGACTACAACTAGACATTTAGCATTTCTTTACAGGTTGTTTCAGTTTCTTCTTTGCAATCAGCAATGATTTGTGCTCCTGAGTCCAGACACCACAATGCTCGTGCCCAGTAATTATATTGCTGAAGTAATATTTTACATAGATACTGAACCTGATGCATGCATCCTTAAACAAGAAAGTCTACAGGCGCTGGCACTGTAATCCAATATACAAATATGCTGGAGAAAATCATAGGTCACACAGCATCTATAGGAATTCAAGGGTAACCAACATTTTGGTCCTGCGCCCTTTGTCCAGGTATGAGTAAAAAGCAGGCAGGCACCTGAATATAAAGGTGGGGGGGGGGAGGAGAAGAGGGGGAAAAGGGTAGGGGTAGAACTCAGGCTAACAGGGAAGAAATTATAGGCATTTTTTGGTGGGAGAGGAGAAGAGAAAAAGGAGAGGAAGTGGCTCTCTGAATGGATAGGGAAGAGAAGGGGATGGGGGACTGGAGGAAGGGAGTCAGAGGAATAGGGATGGGAAAAAAGGGAGACTTTGGGGATGGGGGAATTAACAGAAACTAGAAAGTTGCTGTTAATGCCATCTGGTTGAAGAATGCCCACATGGAATATTAGGTGTTGTTCCTCCAATTTGTGGGTAGCCTCAGTTTGGCACTGCATGAGGCCATGGCAAGATGTGTCGATGTGGGAATAGAGTGTGGAACTGACTGGATGGCTCTACTGAAAGTTTGTGGACATGATGCTTGCTTCTAGCATTGCATTGATTCCAAAACCTAAACTTGGTATTTTCTTCCTTTTCCAGGAACACTCATGCATTTGATTGGTTTGGGGTTATTCTTTGGTAAACGGCCTAAATTGGTCCCAACAGAAAGCAAAAATATGGCTCTTTTCAAATTCTTGGTGAAGTATGTCAAACAATGTAAGTATATAACTACTACATTGGGGAAAAATTTCCATTTGGATGGCTATATTTTATTTTTTAAATATTTCTTATCAATGCAAATTTGAAATTACAAATTTCTTTTTGCTTTGAGAAGATCTACAAGTAGGACATATTTTGGAAATTTTGAAAGCACCTTTTGAATTCACTGTATATAAGGTAATGTGTAAACAAACAGGTCTAAAGTAAACTTTTAAACTATTTTTAAAAAGCCCTTTAAATGCCATCCATTATGATAAATGTATGCATTGAAGACTGTTCTTTAACTTTACTTTTGGTGTGAATAATGAAGAATAAACACAATCAATTTGTGATCTTCCTCAGATCCACTCTTTTGCCTTGTAATCTTGGAAACAAAGCAAAACAATCCCACAAAGGTTTTTTAAAAAAAGTATTGTTGGAAAGATACTGTTATTTTACCAACCTTTCATGCCAAAGAACTTGTTTAAAAGTTCAGGAGTTCAAACTCCACCATGGTGATTGTAGAATTTAAATATTTTTGAAAAATAAAAAAAGCTATGAAGCTAAGAATATGGTAAACATCTATGCTAACAAGCTATTGTTGCAAAAAATACTCACTTGCTTCATAAATGTTCAGATCATAGTTACTTGGTCTGATCTATAAATGGTTTCAGTTCTACAACATGTATATATATCACTAGTCCCAATGATCTGCACCCAGTCCATAACCCTCCAGACTGCTCCTATCAATGTATCCAATTTATTTTTAAAACTTGAGTGACCTGCATTTAGCACATCAGATGGCAACTTTTTCCACACTCCCACCACTCTGATTGAAGTAGTTCCCCCTAAACTGTTCCCCTATCACTCTAAAGCCATGTCCTCTTGTATTTATCTCTCTTAATCTAAGGGGAAAGAGCCTACTCTTATTTACTCTGTCTATGCCTCTCATAATTTTGTAAACCTCTAACAAATCTCTCCTCATTCTTCGACACTCCAAGGAACAGTCCTAACCTGTTTAATCTTTCCCTGTAACTCAACTCCTGAAGACCTGGCAACATTCTAGTAAATCTTCTCTGTGCTGTTTCCATCTTATTGACATTCTGTAGTTTGGCAACCAGAACTGCACACACTACTCCAAATTTGGCCTCGCCAATGTCTTATACTACCTCACTATAACATCCCAATTCCTGTGCTGAATGGTTTGATTTATGAAGGCCAAGATGCCAAAAGCTTTCTTCACACCTCTGTCTACCTGTGAAGCCACTTTCAAGGAATTATGTATTTGAATTCCTAGATCTCTGTTCCTGCACACTCCTCAGTGCCCTACCATTTACTGTGTATGGCCTACTTTGGTTTGTCCTTCCAAAATGCACACCTCACACACATCTGCGTTAAATTCCATCTGCCACTTTCTGGCCCATTTTTTCAGTTAGTCCAGATCCCTCTGCAAACTTTGAAAGCCTTCCTTGCTGCCCACAATGCCTCCAATCTTAGTATCATCAACAAACATCCAGGTTGGGTACTTAACCTATGTGCACGTGTAATTGTTGTTAACGTGTAAAAATCTACGTCCTGACTAGAGACTCCAGGTTCTGTCCTGGACGCCTGCCCATTTGAGCACCTGATGCCCTGACTGCCATCCCTTGCCTGGGCCACCTACCCACCCACCGGTGCTCCCAAAACACTGATTGCCTTCTCTTAACTGGGCCCTGACCACTGATTCTCGCCCCAACTGCCTGTCACACCCCCCACGCCCACCCACCTCCCCCCCCCGAGCTCCAAATGCTGCGGATCCTTGCCTCTGCTGATGTCCATCTGAATTCTTGACCCTCCAACCACTGATCCTCAACCCGCTGCCTGCCCACCGGAAATCCTGACAGCCTGACCACCAACCCTTGCCTTGGCCGCCCACCTATTCAAGGTCCTGACACCCCAATCGCGGACTTATCACCTGGTCCAGAGCTCCAAACGCCTCAAATGACACAAGTACTTAATGTGCTCAAAAGTAGCATGTAACCTCTCTTAATTTTACCTTAAAAATTGGTCCCCAAAACTCGAATATTACACAAGTATATATGGTAGTTGTATCAGATTGGCCTGCACTAAGAAAATACTTTTGCCACATGCACAATTCTTCAGGAGGGTTTAACACCACTTCAAAGTCAATTAGGGGAGGGTGATAAATGTTACCTTGGCTATTCATCCTCTAAATAAAAATTCCTCTACATTCCTTCATGTAACCAAAGATATCAGGATATTGCCACAGTTCAAGTGTATTTGCTATCTTTTACATAACTATTTCAGTGTTTGTCAGGGATTGTCCATCTTCCTCTTGAAGGCACTCAAAATCATCACCCAAAATCTCAGCCTGTGATGTATCTCAGGGGCATTACTGCAGGATAGGAAAAGAGCTGCTGCCCAACATTTTGTCCTCTTCCTATTCCTGTAGGAATAAACCTTGAACTTGTGCTGTTGATCAATAAGATTATGTCTGATTCAATCTTGACCTTGGGCAAATTTCCTGTCCTACCCCCTTATCCTACGACTCCCTTGTAGTTTAAATGTCTGTCACTTCCTTGAATAGTTTTTGTGACTCTTAACTCATCAACAAATTTTGAAGAAACATGTTGCTCATTATCTGAAATGAGTGACCCCTTATTTCTGAAATAATGTTTCCGAATTCTGTACATCCCCATTGGGAGAAACATCATCTCAATATCTGCGCAATCCATTCTCCTTCAGAATCTCAATCAGGTTATTTCTGTGCTCCAGTGAGTATAGGCTCAACCTATCTTCATCCACAAACCCCTTGATTACAGATATCAATAAAAGCAGATCCTACTTGAATATGGAGACAAAAGCTCTGGGCAGGTCTTGCTAGTACTGTGTAATTTTGCATAAATACATCCTTACTTCTACACTTGATATCCTTTCAATAAAAGTCCATTCCTCTTCCTAATTGTTTGTTGAGGCATTGCTGTAGGCATTCCTACAATGCCCTCCATAATAATTGGGACAAAGACCTTTTTTTCCATTTATTTGCCCCTGTGCTCCATAGTTTTCCATTTGTAATCAAGCAATTCACATGCAATTAAAGTGCATATTCCAGATTTTATTCAAGGTTATTTGTGTACATTTTGGTTTGACCATTTAGAAATTGCAGCACTTTTTATACATAGTCCCCTCATTTCAGGGCATCATAATGTTTGGGGCAATTGGCTTCACAGGTGTTGGTGAGTACTCAGACATGTTTAATTGCTTCATTGGTGCAGGTATAAGAGAGCTAGGCTTGCTTCTAAGCTTTTGATCACCTTTGGAGTTTGTAGTTGCCATTTTTCAGCATGAGGACCAGAGTTGTGCCAATGAAAGTCAAAGAAGCCATTATGATGGTGAATAAAACAGGAAGAAACATTGCCCAAACATGAGGATGAGCAAAATCAATAGTTTGGAACATCATTAAGAAGAGTGTGCTGTGGAGGGGGCGTGGCAAGATGGCATAAGGAACAGACGTGCCTTCCAGTCCTCTCCTGACTCTAACTTATTGTTTTGTCTTTAAGTGCCCGTTAAAACTTTTTTAAAAAGTTTATAAATAGTATGAGATGTTGAATTAATACCTAATGGTTCATTTGTTTAAAAAAAAGTAAAAGAAAACATCAACAGATTGTTAAAAAATTATATTTTCCGAAATTATCTGAGCCTGCTTGTTTACAAAAAGCCATGACTCAGCGTGAAATGGATCCAGGAAAACAAGCGAAGAATTCGGCCTTGGAGCTCCGTTCTGATTCCGTAAGTCTTTCTGAAGGTCGTTTTCAGCTGCCTTTAGAACAAAGGGCTGGCCGGATGCCAGTATTTCAAACAACATCTACTGAGACTTTGACTGCTGAATTAGCTGGGGCGCCACCAGTTGGAGAGTTAAAGAGTTGTTATTTGACTGCTATACCACCAGTTATATCAGCTCTTCCAGATACTGACGTAACAAAGCTTTTAAAGGAGGTTTGGTTCAAAGATAACCCTGATCATCAGCCTCCTGATACTTCTGGGGGGTCTGTGGCAGGGGCTCTTACACGGAGTCAAACTGCAAGAAAAGCTACTAAATTAAAAGAAGGGATAGAAGGTCCTCTGATTCCACAAGAACAGCAGAATCCCACCATGTCTGGATCTACTGATGTTGATATACTTTTCAAGAGTCTTGAACATAAGATATTTTCTTCAATGATGCATTTAGGTGATTCTATGAATAATCTTACTTCTAAGATTAATGCATTGGTGGATGTCAATACTCAACAGATGGCTGATTATGGAGCTTTTAAAGTCGAAACTATTGAAAGACTTGAGATGTGTGATCAACGATTATCTGATGTACAAGATCAATTGCAAGATGTGAATAAAACAATTGAAACGTTACAGATTCAGAATAAAAATTTAGCAAAAAAGGTTGATTATTTGGAGAACCAATCCAGACAGAATAATGTGAAAATTGTCGGCTTGCCAGAAGGCATAGAAGGGCCAGATCCAAGAAAATTTTTCACTGAATGGATTCCACAAGTGTTGGGACAAGATAAGTTTTCTGAAGGTTTAATATTGGAACGGGCTCATAGAGCTTTGAGAAGGAGACCTTTTTCAGAACAGAATCCAAGACCTGTTCTGGTTCGCTGTTTAAATTACTGTGATAGAGAGACTATTTTACGTATGGCTATTAGAAATGCACAGCAAAACAAATCTCCTTTGATGGTTCAGAGTAATCGTGTTTTCTTCTATCCGGATTTGAGTCAGGAAATTATGTTTCAACGACGTGAATTTAATTCTGTGAAAGAATTATTGTGGAAAAAAGGATATAAGGCAACATTTAGATACCCTACGGTACTGAAGATTTTTCAGGATGGATATCAACCAAAGTTCTTTGATAATCCTAAAGAAGCTATGGATTTTGCTCAGTCTTTACCAATTACGCAATTTCAGGAATGACGTAGTCCTCCACGGTCTCCAAAGAGGGCAGAGCTGCAAGAAGGGAATTTGATTTCTGGAAGAAATGAAAGAAACGGTGGTCGCAATGGCAAAGGAAACTCATTTAATAGATAAGGAACATTTGAAACTCAAACGTGAATGGGTTGGGCACGTTTTTTATTCTTCGTTTAATTCTAAGGCAAAAGGTGTGGCAATTTTGGTACATAAGAATCTACCATTTTAGTTACAGAGTGAAGAGAAAAATGGTGGAAGATTATTAAAATTAAATTGTACAATCTTTAATGAGGCATGGACTTTGCTTGATGTTTATGCTCCTAATGTTGAGGATACAGCTTTTGTTGTGGATGTCTTTATTACTTGGACAATTGAACTCTAATGTGATGTTGGGGGAGATTTGAATGTGGTGTTGGAGCCTTTATTGGATAAGTACTCAAGAGTAATTAAGAAGTCTAAGATGGCAATCCAAGTGATTAATATGATGGCAGATTTGAATTTAATTGATATTTGGTGAAGAGTTAATCCTACAGAGAAAGATTTTTCTTTTTATTCCTCGCGACATAATTCTTTTTCTAGAATTGATTATTTTTTAATATCAGCACATTTGCAGGATAGAGTTACATCTGTGGAGTATAAGGCTAGATTGGTTTTGGATCATTCATTATTATTATAATATTTGAGTTCACAAGATGTTCAGAAAGCTTCAAGATGGAGATTTAATACTATGCTATTACGACGCGAATTTAATTCTGTGAAAGAACGGTTGTGGAAAAAAAGACATAGGGCAACATTCAGGTATTCTGCGGTACTGAAGATTTTTTAGGATGGAAATTAGCCAAAATTCTTTGACAATCCTAAAGAGGTTATGGACTTTGCTCAGTCTCTACCAATCATGCAGTTTCAGGAACGATGTAGTCCTTCAAGGTCTCCAAAGAGAGTAGAGATGTAAGGTGGTATCCAGATTTTTAAAAGAAATGGAAGCAATGGTGATCGAAGTGGTAACGTTGATTTAAAAAAATAAATCTTTTATCTTTTTTTTGAAAAGAGTTTAAATAGTTTAAATAATGATGATAGTTTAATGAAATGGGAGTTGGGAGAGGGAACTGGGTGGGCACTAGTTTCCAGAAGCCATCAGCTACCTGTGAGTCATCTCACACCCAATATTTTGGGGGAGTTACCGCTTTGGGCGGTTTAAACAGGAGGAGGTAGTTGTGACCTCCAACCTGTTTTTTTTTCTTTTTAATTTTTGGGTTAAGAAGTGAAGGTTTTTTTATTATTTAAAAAAAAAATAAATAATTTTTTTTAACTCTTTTTGTTTTCTGATTGTAATTGAGAGGGAATTAGGAGGTTTTTTTTCTCTCCTTTTTTTTCTCTTTTTTGGGGGGGGGTTTTCTCTTTCTTTTTTAAGAGGATGATGTCACAGAAGATAATAAGTTAAAAATTGAGGATGTTGAATTAGATGAAGAGGAAGATGAGGGGAAAGGTGATAAGAAGAAAAAGAAGAAAATTAAGTACAAATACATTGAGGGAGAAGAGTTTAATAAAATTAAGTTAATTTCGTTGGAGTATTTTGAAGATGTTATAAATGAAGAATATGGAGAATTTTATAAGAGTTTAAACTTTTTTCTTTTTTTTTCTTTTTTTATATAAGGGGAGGGGAAGGGAATAAAAAGTTTATCTGATTGTTTTTCTAAGGGATGTTTTTGTTCTCTCGATGAATTATAAAGGAAACTTGGTATTAATGGAAATTCTGTATTTATGTATTATTAATTATGATTTTTTTGAATAACAGATATGTGATTGATATATGATTTTAATATTTGAACTTAGTTTTAAAGTGGATTTCATTTGTTAAATACATGTATTATGTTTGATTTAAATATATGTTTAAGGGTATTATTTTAGTATTGATATTTTTTTTGTTGTTAGTAATTTTTTTTGTTGTTTTATCCTTTGTAAGTGGGTTTTTTTCTATTTTATTTACAATATTGTTAATTAATTCTTCACTCTTTATTTTGGGGGGAGGGTTGGATTAATTTTAAATTAGATGATTAATGTTGTGTTATAATTATTGGGGGGTTAATTTGTGTAGTTTAATGATGTAGTATTCTAATTTTTATTATCTTATTTTTTATTATTTCTTTAAATGTAATTTTTATTTTATTCATGTCATAAAATTTTAAATAAAGTTTAAAAAAAAAAAAGAAGAGTGTGCTGTGAGTTCAGTAATTGCAAAGAGACTAGTATTCCAAGGAAGACCTTCACTGCTGATAACAGAAGAATTCTCATCATAATGAAGACAAAAATCCCCAACAGATCAGAAACATCCTTCAGGAGGCAGGTGTGGATGTGCCAATGGCTACTGTCCTCAGAAGTCTTCATGAATAGAAATAGAGGCTACATTGCAAGATGCAAATCATGGAAAAGGTGGTATGCTTTGGGCAGTTCCTTTATGCCTCCATACTTTGCTCTTGCCATCACTCTGATGAGGACAATCTTCATCTCATCTAAAGGTAAAGGTTCGTTTATTGTCACGTAATACATTTAGAATGTAACATGCATGAAATTCTTTAACTTTTGTTTACCACTCTGTCCAACGTCCCTCACAGAAACCTACGGCACCTGGTGATCCTGGACAGTCTCCCTTCTAAGTACTGACCAGTCCTCTTCTGAGATCAGACTCCTTTTTCCAGAATTCTGCAGGCTCCTTTAAATATTTCTTAACCAACTGTAATCTAGCCACCCTTTCTGTGGCTTAGCATCTTGCAGCATAGTGTCTCTATTTCTGCTCATAAAGTCTTCTGAGGACAGCAGTCATTGACTCATCCACATCTTCCTCACAAAGAGTCTTTCTGATCTGTTGGATCAAAAAAAAATCTCTTCATTATGATGAGAATTCTTCTGACATCAGCAGTGGAGTCTTTCTTGGCCTACCAGTCCCTTTGTGATTACGAAGCTCCCCAGTACACTCTTTATACTGATCTTCCAAAAGGTTGATTTTTTGATAATCCTCAGGTTTGAGTGATGTCTTTTAGTTTTATTCTTTTTTCAGCCTCATAATGGCTTCTTTGAGTTTCATTGGCACAACTCCGGTCCTCATGTCAACTACAGACTCTAAAGGTGATTAAAAAGTTTAGAAGCAAGTCTAGCTCTCTTATACCTGCACCAATGAAGCTATTAAACATACCTGAAGCCAAATCTCCCAAACATTATGGTGCCCTAAAAAAGTGCTGTAATTTCTACATGTATACAAATAATCTTGAATAAAATCTGGAATGTGCATTAAATTCCACATGAATTGTTGGATTACAAATTTGAAACTGTGAGGCACAGGGGCAAATATAGGGGGAAAAGTCTGTTCTAGACATTATGGAGGGCACTGTTAATGCTGGCATTTTGAAAGTATTTGGCTTGTAACTATTGTTGAAATGAAATACAGTGTCATATTTATATTCTGAAATTTCTTTGCAAATTTTACTTTTTCCTGTGTAGTGCTTTGGCTGTTTGTAGGTGTGGGTCTGTTAGGATTAGGTCACCGGTTCCTGTTGTATCAGAAGAAATTACTCGATTCAGTGGGTATCCCAGTGAGTAAGACTTTACTATTTTTCTATAGAAACTTTAAAAATGTTAGTTTAATCAGAACTGGCATTCAATTCTGAAACTAAACCAAAGCAATCTTGGCATGAACATCATAATGTACAATATATAATAAAATCTAATCAGGTTCAGAATTTACAATGTTTTTTGGACACTATCCTTCAAAATTTGATTCACTTTTTATTTCTATTTTTTCTGATCAGTCTGTGAAGAGAGATTTTTCAGCTATGATATGGTCTTACAGATTTGGGTATGACAATCAAGGTTGGTCAAGTTTAGAAAGATCTGTTGAGCTTATTGAACAAACAGGTATGTGTTTTGTTTTGGACAAATTATTGAAGAAATTTTTAAAAAAGTTATTTTAAGTACTTCTATTTTTCACAACCTTTCCTGTCATCATTTTTCTTTATCTTTGATACTTGGTGAATAACCATTTTTAGTATAAGAGTATTTTTAGCAAAATGGAAGTTTCTGGTTTGTCTTTAGTTACGCAGAATTCAGTGCTGAAGTGCTATCTTGAATTTCTCCACGTACCAATTTTCTTGCACCTCTCTCATTGAGGTGTTGGTGGGATGCTGCCTTCTTTGACATAGTAGGGAAATTGAGGGATATGGGGAAATGAGTTTAAAATGAGATCAGCCATGATTTCATTGAATGGCAGAGCCGGCTCTATGGGCTGGATGGTCTGCTCCTATTCTGTTCTCGTGATCTAGAATCATTGATTATCTGAATGTAACACCACAGAGATTTTCTCGTCAGAGTCAATATTGTATGAGGCTGGAGAATCTCTTGACACCTCATTCCAATGACTATCTTTTGAACTGGTGCTGAATGGCAGCTAATTGTTCATTATGGTACACCGTACATGTCCTGATTCTGTTCAAATAAAAGTGCACATGCACTTTTCCAACAAATACTTGGGAAGCTACTCCTTTTTATTTTCCAAGTCAGAAGCATTGTCAAAAACAATCTCCCCTCCATTTTATTTGAAATTGGCTTACATTTGTGATCAAACTGATTCAAGAGAGGAGAGGGATTTTCCTTCAGCATAACCTTTGTCACCTCCTGTGATGCACTGCAGTGCAAACAAACCTGCTTGAACTACGAAGTCTGTACTACAGGCTTTAATTAGCTTAAACCTTGCACACCAGGTTCAGTATCCCTTCTGGCTCCACAGATTCTACTGCCTACACAACGGCTGGTGTGAGCCTTTATATGAGGCCAGTGATTGGCAGGGAGTAGGTAGTGCAGTAGGCAGACAGGTGGAGGCAGTTACAGACAGACCAGTGGTTGTATCATCACAACTCCGTCTGTCGTTACTTGTTTCATCATTAAGGACAAGGTGTTGGTGAATAGTTCCTGTGGCCAACCTTTGTGTGAAATTTCTCTGAAGGAACGGAAGGAAATTATTCATGCCAACAATTTGAGAATGGGCATTGAGGAATATTGTTGCTGGTATGTAAAAGATGTTTTTGCACTGGGAGTAAGCTTAATGTGCTATAGTGATTGTGTCAGGAATTGGAGAAGTATAGGATTCTGGTTTAAGGGAATGAAGAGCTTAATGGGAAGATCTGACAAGGGACTGGGGAAATTGTGCTGAATTTGAGAGAGATGTTTTATTTTTTCACCCACTCAGCTTGTTGTAAGTAGCTTCAAATCAGTTTGCCTGCAGTCGGAATTTCTCAACTTTAGATCCACCCCACTGCCCACCAGAGTTTGTGGCCCTCAGCTCTCATCTCACACAGAACATGGATAAGTTTCTGCTTGTCCTTGCCATGCAGTTCATTGGCATACACATTGAATGTGATGCCAAAACAAATCTTGTATTCCGCCCCCCCCTCCCCACCCACCCATTCAGAATTCTAAAGGAATTGTGGCTCTGCACACTCTGGGTCATTTTGCAGTAGAACTCCTGGTATCTGGGCAATCAACTGGCAAAAAAAATCAAGGAAAATAAATTTTAAAAATTAAAATGAACAATAATAATAGGTAAAAAAAAAAGTAAGTTTGAAATTGTGAAAGTAAATGTTCTCTGAAGTCACAGATAAACCTTTGGTAAAGATAGGAGCAAATATTCAGCCGGTGGAGTGCCTTGGTTGTGCTTTGTTCGTAGCAGTTGTTTGAATAAAGTTGTGTAAAATAGCAGGTTGAAAAGCTGTTTTTTTTTTCATACTGGCTTTCAGTACTGTCACTCACTCTCTCCTGCCCTCCATCTTCTGTCAGATTTTTCCTTTTAAACTCCCTGACCTTGACCTCCAGCCCAATACATTTGAAAACTAGTTTGAATCACTCATTTCTTCCAATTGTGAAATGCTCAATCTCCTCTCTCCACAGCTGCTGCCTGCCCAGGATCTCTACTTCATGCCAAAGTTTAAGTTTAGATTTTTAAGGATCTTGAAGTTCCTAAACTTTATATAAAAAAAAAATCTTTAAGAACTAAACTTTAAGAGGTTGCTTTTAGCGTCAATTAAGTGTGGTGAAATAATTACCAATGTGAAAGCTACATATAGTCTTTGTGGGGAAAAAAAAAATCTCGCTGCAGATTATTCCTTCAGGGTAAATCGGGCATGGATTACTTGTTACCAAGTTCCTCTCCCCCTGCCCATGAACCCCACACCCCAACGCACTGTTTCCCACTGGCTACCATCCCTCCATCATATGGTTCCACCCATCTCCTTCAGCTGTTTCCACCTTCACTGTCACTTTCCACCTACTTTTTTACTTTTGTCTGCTGTCACCTATAACTCTATCTACTGTCTCTGCCTCTAAACCCCACCCCTCCCACTCCAAATATCACCCTTTATCCCTATCACATACTAATTCCTCCTCTTAGCTCTTTACAATTACCAGTCCTCATTTTCTCAATCCTGAAGCAGGGTTTTGATTGAAAACTTTAACTGTCCATACTGTCCATTCCCCCCCCCCCCCCATGGATGCTTGACCCACTTTGTTCTAGATTTCAGCACCTGTGTTCACTTGTCTCCATGTATTGTCTCATATTTGGTTAACGGAAAAACTTCTTAATTCAGTACTCTGTTATCAATGATAGGTGCTGATTTAATTACTCTATTGGAAAGTGATGCCTCTAAGCCTTTCCTGGGGAATAACGATCTTACCATGTGGCTGGGGGAGAAGTTGGGGTTTCACACAGATTTTGGTCCAAGCACAAAAGATCACACCTGGGGGTAAGTCTGTGATGGCCATTTACATATGTCTTCTTTGTTTGCTCCTCAATTTATCTGTTTCTGGACCAATTGAATGAAAACATGGCCCTAGCATTTAGCCATGAATCACTGATTTTTGTTTACATTCGTGGAGTTGGTGTTTTATTTGCTACTCATTTTCCTGGTGATTTTTCAGCAATAGTTTGGGTTATTTATATTGAGCTTTGTATTGGATTGTTTATAATGACCTTCATGCAGAAGTAAATTTCACTTTGGCAAATGCATGGCTATTTCTGATACAATTGGCATACCATGTAATATTTTCTATTTTATCTAAAATGTAAGAAAATATTGGTGTGTCCTTGTGTGCTGTAGTGAAATGTTATTTGCTTATTGAGTAATGACCAAAATCTGTTTGGAAATCAATATAGATGTGTATATTGGGATTTAAAAATTAACAATTCAGAGACAAGTTGCAGAGAGTTGTGAATTGATACAGATTGCTGCGTAATTTGACAAAAATGTCTCACAATTATCCTGTACATGAATTTTAATAAAATTTGTGCTGTTAGAATAAACAAACTATTAATCATTAGGTCTGGAATTATCCATATTAAGATCTATAAGATCTATAGATAAAACCATTGTTTCTTCAGATTGTTCAAGGCTTTTTTTAATCACATGAATTTCAATCTTGCATTTAATTTATTTTTCTTTCAACCCATTTTTTCTGTTCCTTTTCCCATTTCTAATTCTCTTCAAAATTGCTCTATTTCTTTAGTTTTCTTCACAGGTCTTTAACTTAATTGGTTAAGGATAGAAACTTTTGTACCGTTATATTTTTTTGAGTGTTCAGCAACATGTGGCTCAATTGAAATGGGAGCAAAACCATTCCAATAAATTGTCAAATTGTATGGCATTGCCCACATCTCTCCAGCTGAAATTATATCTGTAAGTACATAGTTCAGAATGGATTCAATTCAAGGTCTGGCAAAAATAAAGAAACTATTTCACACACACCTTTTGAATGAATTTGGATATATGTCAATAAAAACATTATACATTTTTGTCTCCCTTTTTATGCTTATAATTGTATTAACCAACAACATTCCAATAGAGGAACCTCTCCAGAAGACTATCCTTTCTCTCCTTGAGTTCAATACAGAAAAGTGCTGGCAAAGTTATGTAATCAATGATTCGGGCCTGAGGCCTTCATCAAAGTATGAGCAAAAAGCAGGCAGGTGGCTAAATGAAATGATGGGGGGAAGGGCCCACAGGCAAGAGGACATGGGTGGATATGGTTGGGAGGGCAGAAGAGAGAAAAGCTGGGAAGTGATATGGGAAGGGAATAGCTCTCTGAATAGAAAGGGAAGGGGAGGGGATAGCTCTCTAAAGGGGGTGGAGAGCTGGAGGAAAGGAGATGGGGAAGAGAGAAGACAAGGGCCTAATGGAAACTGGAGAAGTCTATGTTAATGCATCTGGTTGGAGGGTGTGCAGATGGAGTATTAGATGTTGTTCCTCCAGTTTGCAGGTGACCTTGGATATGTTGGCATGGGAGTGGGGTGTGGAATTGAAATGGTTGGCCATTGGGAGGTCTCCACTCTTGCAGCAGACAGAGCAAAGTTGCTTAATGATCTCCCAGACTGCATCCAGTCTCTCTGATGTAGAAGAGCCACAACTGGAGCACTGGATGCAATAAATGACCCCTGCTGATTAACAAGTTAAGTGTAGCTTCACTTGGAAAGACTGTTTGGGGCCCTAAATGGTGATGAGCGAGGAGGTGTGGGCACAAGTGTAGCCCTTCCTGCTGTCACAGAGGTAGGTACCAAAGAGGAAATCAAGGGGAAGGGATGGGCAGATGAGGGAGTCATGGAGGGAGCAGTTCCTGTGGAAGGCAGAGAAATGAAAATTTATCTAGTGGTGGTATCATGATGTAAGTGTTTGAAATTGCAGATAATATGTTAGATGCAGAGGCTGGTTGGATGGTAGGGTGAAGATGAGGGGTAGCCTGTCCTCCAGGTGTTGAAGGGTGGAAGGAGCCAGGGCAGATGTATGGGAAATAGAGGGTTTTCTCCTTTTGGGACTTATTAGTCTGAATGACACTGCAATGGCCTTTTATTCTACAGGGTGGGGAAGGCATTGAGAGAGAACAAGAGAAACAATCTCTTGTCATACATATAGAAACTATTTAGATTTGTACATGGACTGCTAAATACTGTTTAGTAGTCTACCCTCTAAGAAAGAATGAGGAGTAAGCAAGCTAGAAAAGAAACATTCTCTAGAATGAAGAAAAATAAGTACAGGCTTAAAGAAGGACATGATAAAGCGAAACTGTTTTTATTATAATGTGGCTGCAATGTCATCCAATAACATGAGAATATTTTTATAGGACAGGAATTACAGAGAAACAATTTTCTGGTTTCATTTCATAATGCTGGTGACAATTGAGGGCTCATCACCTCTCTGCTCCCTCCACCCCTCTGGACTTCCACTAATTGTTTACTCTTCTCCCCTTAGCAGCTGCCTCTTATTTCAGTTGGACAATTGTAATTGCCAGGTTTATCTGGCATAGATTCAACAGATATTTATTTCCCAGTGTATAAGATGGGAAATTTGTGCTACTTCATGGTGCAGCACAGGTTCCTGAGGCCAGCATCTAATAAGGGGAGCACCATGCTTTGGCTTGCACCTGAAGGTCCTGCTTGGTAATCTGTTTAATATTGAGATTAACAACATCACATCTTAACTAACTTGATCTATTATACAGTGTCTCCTCTCAGACAACTTGTTGTACAGTTCATATTAGAACTGTTTTATTTAGCCTATTCTCAGTCTGGAGGGATGGCGGTGGAATGGTCTTTATCTCACACCAGAATGTTTACTACTTTTAAAAATGAAATACTTAATATTACTGGAAACCTGCAGCAGGTTGTGTTGCATTAGTGGACAGAGAAACATCCCTGCAGATGTTGTCTGCTATGTTGAGTATTTAGTAGATTTTCTGTTGTTGCAAATTTTGAGCATCAGCCAATTTCTGCTTTTCATTTGACATTGACTTGCTGTCCTCTTTCTCCTTGTATCTTTGAGCAAAAGCTAATTCAACTTCAGAATTGGCTAAAATTTACTCTGATTTACAGACAATCCTTATTCACGTGTTCTGTTATGTTTCCTTTATTTTATGGTCTAAAATTGTAAGAAACAATTGGTTTCACAGCATAGAGTAATTTCAAAAAACATTTTGGTAATCCTGCGACAGTCAAAATGAGATTTAATTCATTTCTTGTTTTAGAATAATGGTTTTGTCAAGATACCCTATCATTCAATCTACTCACCATCTTCTTCCATCCCCGCAAGGAGAGATTGCTCCTGCCATTTCAATGACTGTCAACATTTCAGGAAATCTTGTGGATTTGGTTGTTGCTCACTTTGGTAATGATCAGTAAGTGACTGTTGCTATATTATTTATAATGTTGTAGTGCTTCCTTTGTTTGTAGATCTATCTGGACTGAATTCAATGCATTGCTTTTAACATTTGCTTTTACCAGAAACATTTGCATATGACTTTTTAATGTTGCAACCTCTGTATGTTAACATCAAGATAATTTTCTGATGGTATTTATAAATCACCTGAGATGTTCTTGTATCAAATTCTTCTCTTGAGGGGTGCTATTAAAACAAATTATGAGCGGTTCTTGCGTGGTGGCATTAGGTGACAAAAGAATGGATCAAAGTACAGGTGCCTAACCTTTTATCTGGGATTCCAATAACAGCAACTTCCAAAAGCTAGCACTTTTTTGGCAGATGACACCTGCTCATCAAAGATGGAGTTTGGCTCAATTGCATTCTGGGATGCTAATTAGTGGTATCATTGTTTTACTACTTCACTACCCTTTGAGCATGACCCTCGCTCAACTTGTGTTGGAATATACCATGTCGTTTTCAGTATATAAGTGTCTCTGAATCGCCGTATACTGATGGCCATCCAGCGTCTTTGCACTTTCAGTCGTCTCAACAGTGGCTCAAAGTGGGATCAATTGCTGTTGGCGCTACCCATAATCCCCCACGCAGCTGAAACCACTGTGCACCAGCGCCAGCACAGGGAAACCAAGAAGTGGGGTAAGGGAGAGATGCAGCGTGACTCAAGCAGGGTGGGGAGGAAGAGACGGCAGTATGACTCTGGCGAGCGAGGGGTGGGAGGGATTTGGGACCAACGGCAGCGTGACTTGGGCAGGGGGGGGGAGAGAATGGCAGCCTGACTTAGGTGAGTGTACTGACAAGCATTTGGAGGGGAGAGACGGCAGCATGATTTGGGCGGGCTTAAAGGGGCCGCCATTTTAAAACTATTCTGAAATCTGGAAGATTCCGAACAATAGCAGGTGTCCATTCCAGATCCAGATAAAAAGTTAGACACCTGTAGTATTTTTTAAGAACATCCTAAAAAGAAGGGATTTCAAAAGGTCAAGGCCTGATACTAATGGTCATAGAAATCAGTCGGTGCACTGGAGGCCAGAATTGGAGGAATGAGAAATTTAAGAATGTTGTAGAGATGGAAGAGAATAATGGAGGTGTGAGGTCAAGATGGTTTTGAGATGGATCAATGGAGTAAATAGAAGGAATATTGTCTGTTTGTAAAAGTTCACTTTGTTTTTTTTTTAAAAAAAGTTGATTTTGTATTAAGTTTCTTCAACATTTGCTTTTATCAGGGATGATTTGGACAGGAAGTTGCAGGCAGAATACATTTCAAATATACTGAAGGAAATCAAACAACCTCTTGTATTTTTGGGTTACATTACTTCTGCACCTGGTTCCAGAGACTATCAACAGCTTCGGAACATTGGAAAAGTAAAGGTAAGAGGACATTTATGAAATGAACTAAATAAAAGGACTGCAATCTTCAAAAGTTTTTACTTTAATATTTACTCTATAGTCTCAACTGGAAGAATGCACCCTCCAACCAGAGGGTATTAACATCAACTTTTCTGGTTTCCACAAGCCCCCCATCTCTCTCCTTCACTTTATTCCTTTGTCTCCTTTCCTCTAGGTCTGTCTGCCTCTCTTTCCCTTTCCCTCTGTCTTCTTTCCTCCCACTTTGCATTCACAGAGGCACCCCCTCCCACAACCAGAGTGGCTAGAGTGTGAGTGGAGACCGGCCAATGTGTGAGTGGCTTAGGGTAGGAATGGACTTTGAGGCTTTGGCTCACAAGGCTTCAGCACACAGAAGTGGAGGATGAGCTTGATTCCAGTGAGATACGGCCAGATAAGATATTTATTTAAATTAGGAAGAGACAGCTAGGGCAGTGGCATGCTCTGATTGCAGGATGACAGCATAATTGTCCTTGATTACTTCGCCTGCAAGAGGTGCATCCAGCTGCAGCTCCTGGGAGACCAAGTTGGAGAACTGGAGCTGGATGAACTACTGGTCATTCAGGAGGCAGAGGCAGTGATAGAGAGGAGCTTCAGGGAGACAGTCACTCCCAACAGTCAGGAGACAGGTAACTGGGTGATTGTTAAGAGAGGGAAGGGGAATAAGCAGATAGTGCAGAGCACCTCTGTGGCCATCCTCCTCAACCACCAGTATTCTGTTTTGGATGCTGTGGGGGTGGGAATGATCTATCGGGGACAAGTCGTGATGGTCACGTCTCTGGTGCAGAGGCGAGCCCCTCAGCTCAGAAGGGAAAGTGGGCGAGGAGGAGATCTATGGTGATTGGGAACACATTGGTTAGACGAGTGGATAGAAGGTTCTGTGAAGGAGATGGAGGCTCCTGGATGGTATGTTGCCTCCCAGGTGCCAGGGTCAGGGATGTGTCTGACTGAGTTCTTAGCTTTCTGGAGGAGGAGGGGGAAGGGAGGGGGGAGGGGGAGGGGCAGATGTCATCCACATGGTGACTAGTGATGAGGTCTTGAAGAAGAAATATAGAAGTTAAAAAGCAGGACCTCAAGGGTGGTAATCTTGGGACTGCTGCCTGTGCCACATGCCAGAGAGGGTAGAATTAGGAAGTTGTGGCTGAAGAGTTGGTGCAGGAGATGGGTTCACATTTCTCGATCATTGGGATCTCTTCTGGGGAATGTCTGATTTGTATAAAAAGAACAGACTGGAAAGGGACTAATATCCTGCAGGCATGTTTGCTAGAGCTGTTGGGAAGTGTTTAAAATAGTTTGACAGGGGGATAAGAATCAGAGTGCAGAAAATGGGACAGAAGGTCAAACACATGATGCTATGTGATGAGTGAGGACAGGCAGGGGACAAAACATAAATGTAGCAAGGTAGAGGCTTTGAAATGTGTCAGTTTCAATGCTGAGAGTATTAGGATTAAAGGGGATGAACTTGGAGCATGGATCAGTTTGTGGAACTATAGTTTTGTGGCCAATACTTACGGAGACTTGGCTGGAGGAAGGGTAGGATTGGCTGATGCAGGTAGTGGGTTTTAGGTCTTTTAAAAGGAACACGATGGGAGGTAGAAAGGCAGGGGGGTGGGGGAAGTAGCTTTACTGCTCAGGGATAGTATCATGGCTATAGAAAGGGAGGATGCTACAGAGAAAATGTCCACTGAGTTGGTGTGGGTGGAAGTCAGAAATAGGAAAGGAGCTATCACTGTGGAGTCAATTGGCCCCCAAATAGCCCATGGGACACAGAGGAGCAGATAAGCAGACAGATTTTGGAATGGTGTGGCAAATACAGGATTGTAGTTATGGATGATTTCATCATCCCTAATATTGACTGGCACCTCATTACTGCAAGAGGGATAGATGGGTTGAATTTGTCAGATGTGTCCAAGAAGAATTCCTGACGCAGAATGTGGATCAGCTGATGAAAGGAGAGACCTTACTAGATCTAATTCTATGATAATAAACATGGCAGATCTCTCGGTGGGGAAACATTTTTGTGAGTGACCAAAACTCCCTGAGTTTCAGCATAGCGGTGGAAAAGGATGAAAGCGGACAAAATGGGAAAGTGCTTAATTTGGGAAGGACTAATTACATTAGGATGAGGCAGGAACTAGTGAGAGTGAATTGGAAACAGATGATCAAGGAAGAAAGCACAGAACTAATGTGGAAGAAGTTTAGGAACCACTTGTGCATGGTTCAAGATAGGTTTGTCCCACTGGGACAAGGAAAAGGTGGTAGGAAAGGGAACCGTGGTTGATGAAACAGGTGAGGAAGCTAGTCAAGAAAAAGCTCAAAGGGGGATTAAGGAGACCTTGGCATTCAGGATTAAGGAGAAACCCAAGGTTTTCTATGTGTATATGAAGAACAGAAGGATGACAAGAATGAAGGTGGGGCTGCTAAAGAAAAAAGGAGGCAACATGTGCCTGAAGGCAGAGGAGGTTTGGGAAGTCCTAAATACTTTACATCAGTATTCACAAGAGAATAGGACCTTGATCAGGGTGATGTCAGAATAGAACAGACTTGTGTGCTGGACAATTTTGAGATTAAGGAAGAAGTAACATTTTAGTAAGGCCTTTGACAAGTTGCGTCCCCCTGAGAGACCTTGGCTGTGTGTATTTTAAAAAAAAAAAATTGAAAATTGGCTTGCAGGTAGAAAGCAAAGAGTAGTGGAAGGAGTAGTACTGGAGGTCAGTGACTAGTAGAGTACCACAAGGATCTGTTCTGGGACCCCTGCTCTTTGTGATTTTTATGAATAACCTGGATGAAGAAGCAGAAAGATGGGTCAGTAAGTTGGTGGATGATTTGAAGGTTGGAGGTGTTGTGGATGGAGCTGAAGGTTGTCGAATGTTACAAGAGGATTCAGACAGGATGCAGAGTTGGGCAGAAATGTGGCAGATGGAGTTCAATCTGGATAAGTGTGAGATGATGCATTTTAGAAAGACAAACCAGAAGGCTGAGTACAGGGTTAATGGTCGGTTACTTAAGAGTGTGGATGAACAGAGGGACCTTTGGGTTCCAAATCCATACATACTTCCCAGTTGCTGCACAGGTTGATAGGATAGTTAAGAAGGCCTGTGGGATGCTGGGGTTTAATATTGGGTGGGGGGGGGGATTGAGTTCAGGAGTAGAGAGGTTATGTTGCAACTCTTCAAATCTCTGGTAAGACCACACTTGGAATATTGTGTTCAGTTCTGGTCACCTCATTATAGGAAGGATGTGGAAGCTATGGAGAAGGTGTAGAGAAGAGTTACCAGGATGTTACTTGGACTGGAAAATGTCTTATGAGGCAAGGTTAGTAGAACTGGGACTTTTTTTTCTTTTGGAATATAGAAGGATGAGAGGAGACTTGATATAGGTCTACAAGATTATGAGAGGCATAGATAAGGTGGACAGCCTGCACCTGTTTCCCAGAGCAGGAATAGCAAACACCAGAAGACATGAGTACAAAGTGAAGGGAGGGAGATTTAGGGGAGACATCAGGGAAATTATTTTAAGCAGAGAATTCTGGGTGTCTGGAATACCTTGGTGGTGGTGGAGGCTGAAACATTAGGGTTATTTAAGAGACTCTTTGACAGGCACCTGAATGGAAGCAAAATAGAAGGTTATGCCCTCTTCCCTCTGCATTTTTATTCAAGTACTTGTCTGCTTTTTGCTCCTACTTTGAAGAAGGGCTCAGGCCTGAAACATTGGCTATATATCGTTGCCTCCTGTGGATGCTGAATGACCTGCCAAGTTCCTCCAGCAATTTTGAGCTTTTACTATAATCAGTGTCTGCAGACTTTCATGTTTCACTTCACATTAAATAGCCCCTGTTCAGATGTGTTGTACATATATCAAACCAGTACATGGTAGAAATAATAGTCCTAATGATTCAGATTCTAACATCTAAAGTGACTCATATTTGTGACTACTTGTTACAAGCCTGTAAAATCATGGTGAGTAAAATTTGGACCACTCTATCGCGGTCTATTCACCTTGATGAAGAGGAACCTCTCTGACCCAATTAGCAGACAATGTCTATTTTCTTAATTAATTTTTGTATTTAGTTGCTTTTGGTGTCTTGCGTTTAGTTCTTTTTAATAAGATGACAAATATTCAGGGGGGCGTGGCCAAGCAAAGGACTAGACAGATGTGTCTTGGATGAGCTCTCTATGAAGAGTTTTAAAAAGATGATTTAAAAGTTGTAATTAAGAATTTTTTCACTGTGAATGAACACTAAGAAGCAAAGACAGCAAAGCACCAAATCGAAACAGACACTGACTCAGCCAGGAAAGTCGAGTGAAAGCCTGAAAGTGATTGGCACAAGAGCGGTCTTGAGATCGACTGAGCCCGGCAGTACTGGGGTGGGGGTTGGCATGAGACCTGAATATAATCTTGGAGAAGATGGAGACTTTATGCAATCGTTTCATAGGTGTTGAAAATGCATTGAGAGATATGCCAGAGAAGATGCCTGAAATTAAAGAGTCAATTGACGATTTAATGAAACGAATGAGCCAAATGGAAGTTGACTTGGTTAAAACAAAAGAAAAGCTGAAAGCTTTGGAAGACAAAGAAGTGGGACTTGGATAAACAAACTATGGTGGATAAGATCGACCACATGGAGAATTTCAGCAGAAGTAATAATGTTCGAATTAGTGGTTTGAAGGAAGAGACCAAAGAGAAAGACCCAGTGAAACCTGGATCCCACAAGTGTTGGGAGAAAATAAATTCAATGGAAATCTACAAATAGAAAGGGCTCATTGGACCCTCTAGCCTAGAAAATCTGATGAGCAGCGGGAACAGGAAGCTGTTTTGGTAGCAGCATTTGATTACTCCAAGCAACACAATGGCCTGCTTGAGATTGATGTTGGAAAGGTGTTATTCTTTCAAGACTTTAGGCCAATTGATTAAGCAAAGGAAGGAGTTTGATGATGGAAAAAGGCAACTACAGTCAAAGAATATAAAATACTTGACTATATCCTGCGATTCTGAGGGTCAAAATGGATCTTGGCATGCTTAACAATGAAGCCACCTTCGAGCTGGATGTCAGTAGTAAACCAAAGGTCTTCACTACAGATAGACTCAAGCCTGCCCACGCAGACCCAGCAGAACCTGTGGAGACACCAACACCTCAATGCAGAGGGAGACCACAAAAGACTTTGGGGACTATACCTACAGACACTATAGACTAACGACAGTTCTGGTGGGGGGGTCATGTGGCAGCCCGCAATTGCGGAGATCGGGTCAGCACATCGGCAGCAGCAGATGCGGACAGAGATCGCTAAAATGACTCCCAGGACAACGAACCAGCGGGGGTAGAAGCTGGAGCGGCGTAAAACTTGAACAGTATAAAAGCAATTAATGAATATTTATGCTCCAAATTATAACGATGAAGCCTTTATGAAGATAATCTTTTTAAAAGCAGCTGAAGGCAGACAGAATATATTGATCGGGGTGGGGGGAGGGAATTTTAATTTCTGTCTAGACCCGAAATTGGATAAATCAGCAAAAACTAATGAGGGTGAAGGCTGCAAAAGTGACACTATTATTTATGAAAGATTTAAATCTGATTGATATCTGGAGGAGGCTCAACCCCACAGAGAGATAGACTACTCATTCTATTCAAGGGTCCATGACTCACATACAAGGATTGATTTTAATTTTAATGCCTGAACAGTTTAAAAAATGGAGTAGTAAAAAATTGAATACTTGGCGAGGCTATTATTAGTCCACTCACTATGAACCTATTGCATTGGTGGAAAAACAAGAAAATGTGTACAGATGGTGTCTTAATGCCACATTGTTGAAAAGGACAGACTTCTGTGAGTTTATTAGGAGACAGACAGAATGACAGAACTATTTTATGATACAAATCTCTCTTACACTGATGACTGCTTTTTGATATGGGATACACTTAAAGCTTATCTGAGAGGCAAATTATTTCTAATACAAAAATTCTTAAAAGAGAATATAATGTGATTGGATGGTTTAGAGAAAGAGATAACAGAACTGGGGAAAGAGTATCAGAGGATGGGTTTACAAGAAAAATATAGACTCTTGGAGAATAAAAAACTGAGATGCAACACAAATCTATAAAACAGAAAAAAAAAATTTTTAAAACTAAGCAAAAAATATTATGAGCCCATAAGGTCAACAATGTGGCATTAAGATGCCTTCTGTACCCATTTTAAAAACCTCATCAAATAGACCAATCTTGTTTTTGAATGCTGATTGTAAGATATTGCCAAAAGCATTAGCTAATAGACTAGGACAATTTTTACCTAAATTAATACAGATCAGGTGGGGTTTTTAAAAGGAAGATGCTCTTCAAACATTTGGTCTGGATAGGCTATTCAATATAATATATGTGGCGAAATCCAAATTGAATTCCAGTATAGCAATCTCCCTCAATGCAGGAAAGGCATTCAACCGCTTAGAATGGCCTTTCTTATTTAAAACATGGAGAAATTTGGACTAATTGGAATAATTATAAATTGAATTAAAACTCTATGATAAACTACAAGCCAAAATTACAACTAATAGCCAAATGTCAGCAGTTTCCCCTCTGAGTAGATCAGTAGACAGGAGTGTCCCCTGTCCCCAGTGCTTTTCATTCTTGTGATTGAACCACTGGGAGAAATCAGATATTAAAGGTTTCAAAGTTGGACAAGATGAACATAAAATCTGCCTATTTGCTGCTGATGTTTTATATTTATTTATTTGATCTGGTTGATTCTTTGCAGAAATTGCAAACAACACTAGAAAAATATGAAAGAGTATCAGGTTATAAAATTAATATGGATTTAAAAAATAGTAATACTTTTGTTGGAAGCACCAATTATGTTTAGATGTTATACATTTGTGTAGTTAAAAAATGCTGAGATTAAAGGTTTTTAAATGGGTACAGAAGGCATCTTTTCATAGAAAATGCTGGAAATATTTTGCATGTCTATTCGCATTTATGGGAAGGCAACCAAAGTGAATGCTTCATGTGGAAAGATGCATGTTGTATTTTTATTTCAGACCTAGTTTTAAAAAAAAAAAAAAAAAAATTCATTCATGTGGGGAAGGATGACACTGCAATATTGCACATCATTTTGATGTGGTACCCACACTTCAGCAACATCCTGATCCCAAAGAGCCGTCTGAGCATTTCAACCTGAGGCCTGGTGTTTGGAGAAAGTTGTGTGTGCTCTGTAACGATATACATAGTATTAAATATCATCACAACCAGTATCTGTGAAGAGGAAAGTTAACATTTTGGGAGCGAGCTTTGTTCCGAACATAATAATGGAGGATAAAGATACATTTACAATGAGATTCAGAGAAGATGGGATGGAGAATGCATGATTTTATTTTTTAAATGGCAAATAAGCAAGGGAATTACTTTTGTTAAATTGCATGTTTCCATATAAAAGATGATATTTAAATTTTATTTTTAAATATGTGTGAAAAAATAATATTTTGACTTTGCTGCAACAAAGATCTGGAAGAGGAATTCAGAAAGTATATTTGTAAATGCATCATTTTTAGCACTCCAGAATAAAATACAGTGGGTTATTTTTAGTTCTAAGTTTGTCTTGATTCTAAAATTACAATATCCTCTTGATTGTTTTCTCTCTTTTAGGACATAGATCCAAGTGATTCATATAGGTGGTGTGAGTACATCATGTACCGTGGACTAATAAGGTTAGTTGCAAAACTTTGGCATAATGTCATGATTATTTATCTATTAAAATAAGCAAATAATTGTGAATGTACAAGTATTGGAATGATTTGGAAAGGTCATGGCATAACATGCAATTCTGAACCTATCTGTGGCAAATGCGATCAGTTTTCAATTTATGATCTGCAGCAGTATTTCCATCCAGAAGAGGAATTTGCATTGGGCAGAATTGGTGCAATGGTTCATTATAACTACTTAAAAACCCAATCTAAACATTATGTAAATGGTTTCTCTTGCATTCTGTCAAGGTGGTATATAGATATTTACAACATATTATGTCCATTAGTTTCCTCATTTTCAGAAAAGATGTTGCAGTTTCAAAACTACCAAAACAATTAAAAGAAACTTCACTATTAAAACCCAGAGCTAAAAGGTTAAAATTATCCTCACACTGTCTGGAAAGGCTAAATTCAAAATTGGCATTAAAGAAGGTCACTGCTTTACCAGGGTCTAGCCTGCCAGGTCCACTGTAAAGGTTGACTGTAAACACAAGGATGATTTTATTTGAGTTTTTTTTATCATCTGAGAATAAGGATGGGAAAGGTACTAGTGTTAATTTTGACTCGAGTGAGGATATGATTGAATTATTGGTGCTTAATGTACCAACTCCTAGCAGCTGCTCACGTAGGTAGTCCCTGGGCCTTTTAGTGTATCCAAGATAGTTGGGACACAAAATCGTGAGTTATTCAAATACTTCCAATATTTTGCTTTCTTGAATTTAAATTCTCCCACTACTTCCTTGTTTAAATATTCTGTCATGTTCAATGATAAACACTAGGCTGGTACATTGTGACACATAGCGGCCTCACCCTGCAACTGCAGGTAGGGGCAAACAGTTTATCACTGCCAATCATACAACATGGAAGCAGGCCTTTTGCCCCAACTTGCCCATGCTGACCAAAATGTCCCACCTGCCTGCATTTGACCCATATCCCTCCAAACCTAACTTTGTGAATATACCTGCCTCAACTACTTCTGACAGTCTGTTCCATACACTCACCACCCTCTGTAAAAATGTTACCCTCAGGTTCCTATTTAAATCTCTCCCCTCTCATCTTAAACCTATGTCCTCTGGTTACTGATTTTTTTTCCCCTACACCAGGCAAAAGACACTGCATTTACCCAATTTATGCCTATTTGTATATGTCTGAGATCACATCATTATTGCTGTTTTAACATGCCTTTTAATATTGTGAACATAAAATATATGAAAGATCAATTATATCCTTAAAATGTGTTTGCCAGTGATGGGCTTTTCCAGCATTTTCTTGTTTTATTTGGAAGCTCTAACAAGATGGGTCTGGCCACAATGAAAGGGCTAAGTTTGCCTGTGTTGGACTTGTTTAAGGCTACAAATTGAGATTTAAAATGAAGTTTGAAGTTTTTAGATCAATTGGACAATCCACCTGGGCCAGGCCATCCATGAGCTGTGTGATCAGACCCTTTCTGTTATACATTTCTTATGTTTTCTTGCACAGTGATTTCCTGACAACAAACCTCTTAATGCTCCAGTTAAAGCTGTGACTTTGGATCTTTTTATTCTAAATTCCTATTCATACCCATTGTCTTCATTTTTGCTCTTGTGCATACTGATTTGAAGATTGGGTACCCCATCTAAATTCCTCAGACAAGTACCATTTTGTCAAAAGCTCTTCTGGATAAAAGAATATGAAACTCATTTAAGAGCTGAGAAACAGATTCTCCCCTGACTAAAATTCCCATTTTAAAAACCTAAATTAAAATCTACATTAAAATGTTCCCTAATGGGCAATATCAACACCTGATGTATTAACTGAAGAAACAGTGAACATTTCCGGTTAATTGATCTAAGTTTTGATGAAAGATCTGAAATATCAATTGTTTTTACTTCCAATTTCTTAAAGCATCTGCAGTAGTTCTATTTTTCTATTGTGATTTTCAGTGTGCTTTAAAATGAAATGTGTGGTTGGCTTGATATCTGGTTATGATTTGGCTTCTGATGAGTATCTATCCATGCTGGTGAAAAGGCAAGGTGTTCTTTATGTGAAAATCAAATGGGAAAAATAATATACAATTTGATGAGGCAATTGATGTCTCCAATAGATGAGGTTGCTGAGCTATCAATTTGGTATAATTTATGCATTTAATTTTATGATGATGTGTTATGCATATACAATGGACAACTCCAAAGTTGGACTCTGGACTCTCATTTGTATAAAACAATATCTATGTATTTATTTAGTATATTTTTTTTAAAAATTGTCCTCCTATGTTTTTTACCTGTATGTGTGTTATGTCTGGTTGTGTGTCTGCATGTTTTGCACCAATGACTGGAGAACACTGTTTTGTCAGGTTGCACTTGTTCAATCAGATGACAATAAACTTGATGAAATACATTAACTAATATTTCAAAGTTTAAAAAAAAAAAATTGTGGATAAATATTTCTGCTTAACTGAAATTTGGGCAGCTTATTATTTATTCCTGATTTTCATTCCTGGTGGTTTACTGTACATTCAAACTAAATGCCTCACACAAGAATAAAAGCAATTGGGAAAGTGTACTGGAAGTCCATTAATGATTGTTAAATAGTGTTATGGAACGTTATTGTGAACTTTAATGGGGAAAATAAAAGAGGGAGACATGTAGAAATCACAAGATATTGGAGCAGAAGTAGGCCCATTGGCCCATCAAGTCTGCTCCACCATTCTAATCATGAACTAATCTATTCACCCACTCAGCCCCACTCCCTGGGTTTCTCTCTGTAACCCTTGAGGCACTGACTAATCACATGCCTGTCAATCTCTGCCTTAAATACACCCAATGACCTCACTTCCACAGCCGCTTGAATTCCACAGACTTGCAACCCCCTGACTGAAAAAAAGTCTCCACATCTCTTTTTTAAAATTGATGCCCTTTTATCCTGAAATTGTGTCCTCTGAGACAAAGTCTGTAGATGCTGTAATTGTGGTTAAAAACACTGAAATGCTGGAGGGTCTTAGCCCATCTTTTCAGTGTCTATAGGAAACAAAGATATATTGCCAATATTTTGGGCTTGATGCTTCCAGTATTTTTGTGTGTTTTTATTCTGTTCTCTTGTCCGAGATAGAAAGAGTGTAGAGAAGATTTACTGGGATGTTGCCTGGACTTCAGGAACTGAGTTACAAGGTGAGGTTAAATAGGTTAGGACTTTATTCCCTGGACTGTATAAGAATGAGGGGAGATTTGATAGAGGTATTTAAAATTATGAGGGAGATATACAGCATGAATGTAGATTGATTTGTATCTCACCTATACTCAATGAAAAAAGCCTGAGGATGTAGGTTACGAGTGAAAGGGGAAATGTTTAGGGGGAACTTCACACAGAGAGTGATGGGAATATGGAACGAGCTGCCAGTTGAAGTGGTAAATGCGGGCTCAATTTTAATTTAAGAATTTGGACAGGTGCATGGCTGGGAGAGGTATGGATGGCAATGGACTGGGTGCAAGTCAGATGAACTAGGCAAAAGAAATGATTTGGCACAGACTAGAAGGGCTGAAGGGGCCTGTTTCTGTGCTATAGTGTTCTATGGGGATTAACAGGATACATTATTGTGAGCGCTGCTGTGCGAATAATTCTGATGCAAAGTCCACAGATGGTACAACAGGCTTTAATTAGCTTAAACTTGTACACATCAGTCTTAGTAACTTTGCAGACTCCCTGTGACTGTCTGTCCCTGAAAGGGCCAGCTCAACTCTTTATATGGGCTGGTGATTGACAGCCAGCAGGTGGAGCCTGCTGCCTACCTGCAAGTACAGTGGTTGTCTCCTGCAGTAGGCTGATAGAAGTGCATCCAGTGTAGTGGTTGTATGACCACACACATAGTTGATATAGTATAATAGTCAATACTGTGTAAAAGTCGCACCCACCCATTTTTGGCCCCAAAATCTGGTATTTTCCATATTGCGTGTAAAAAGTTGATCCCCTTCCTTATTTTTGATCCTGACCACTACCCATCCAAGCTGTCTAAGCTCAGAACAGCGGAGCTCCTGATGACCCGATCGCCATTCCTTGCCAAGGCCCTGGCTACCTGCCCATCCAAGCTCCTGACACCCTGTCCGCCCGCTCATTGGAGCTCCTGATGTCTTGACTGCTGACTCTCGCCCAGGCCCCAGCCACCTGCCCATCCAAGTTCCTGATGCCCTGACTGCTCTCCCATCCGAGCTCCCGACTGCAGATCCTTGCCTTGACTGGCTGCCCATCAAAGCTCCCGATGCCCTGAACATGCACTTAACACCCGGTCCCGGCCATCCAAGCTCCTGATGCCTCAAACTTACCATGGTCAAAAGTAGTAAATAGTTAACGCCCTAACTAAAATTGGTCCACAAAATTCAGCTATTACATGAGTATATATAGTAAATGTTTGGATTTTATTTGTAGGAGTCGAGGGCCAGAAGGCACAGCCACTAAACAAGGGGCTGCTATTTACACTAAAATGAGTGAGAAGTTTCTCTTTCAAAAGGATTTTGAGCCCTTCAAATTCCTTGCCTCAAAGTTTTGGAGGGTGAATCTTGTGTATTCAAACCAGAGAGATTTTTAATCACTAAGGTAATTTATTGAATGTCTGAGAAAACAAGGAGTGAGGATATCAACTCCTCTTACCATACCTTTTGTACATTAAAGGCAAAATTCATATTTAGGGGCTATATAAAGTAGTTAATTCTGAAAAATTTAATAAAAGCCCAGATTTATTTTCCTGTTACCAAGGTCATAGAAGGGTAAATGTGAAGAGGCAATTGCACTTTGAATACAAGTGCTCCTCAACTTACAATGGGGTCACATTCCAGCAAACCCATCTTAAGTCAAAAAAGAATACAGGTATACCTGCACTGTATCAGTCATCACACTGATCTTACTGCCCTGCTCTCTCCCAACAGTGCTATATCTGTCTCCGTCTCCATACTGATCCCACTGCCCGGTTCTCTCCCGATAGCACTATATCAATCCCTGAGAGCTTTCTGACTGAACTAAAAGAATTGATTGACCAAGGAGGCTACAAAGAGTTCACCTTACAGGAATGATCAATGTTTTTTGAAAAATCAATGATATTTGTGATGACCTTTAACGTATTACATGAAAGTAACAACAGTCAGGCTATTTTACTATTGTAACTCCGAAAAATCATGTTGGACCATCAGAAGTAGGGGAGCGCCTGTATTTATGTCTACATCCTGCAAAATATTCAAGATTCGATGTATTGTCATGTACCCAAGATGTACAAAAATGTTTCCTTTGTTTAACCTACAAAGGTGGAGTTGGCCATTACCATTGTTAAAACAAGAAAGAGAAGCAAAGGAGAATGTCTTTAGAGATCAAGTGGCTGTGGATTTCACTGTCTAATCCAACATAGCCTCCTCTATCACCTCCATATGACCATATTGTTCAGTGGTGAACCTGTGTTGAAGGCCCTGAATCCAGCTCACACCTCCTTGATCTAGTGCTCTTGATCTCTTAATAGAATTTGCTGCCATATTGCTGTTAACTGTCTAGCAGTTAGGAAAAGGCAGATGTCCATTGTGGAAGAGGAGGAGGAGGAGGAGGAGTCAGACACACAAGACTTGCCATTCACTCCCCTGTTCTTTTCTCATCACCTTTTTTTTTGCTTGTATTGATCTAATTCCCTTCTAAAAACTATGATTTACATTTCAAGTTTCAATGTTTTGGTTCAATACAAAAAGGTCTAAGCAGACATCTTAACCTGCAATTTTTTCATCTTATTTTGTTCCAAAATTATGTCACATATTCAGTAACATTACTTAATTAAAATCAATTGGATGATGCTTATTGGTGATGTTTTCAATACAAGGTCAGGTGAGAGATTATCAAAAATTGCTTATTTGAATTAATCTTATAAGACTTTGCTATAATAATTTTTTGAACACCCCTTCATGTTCTGTTTGCCATAAGAGAAAGATGGGTCAAATGTGTGGCAAAACTTTCTTACACTCTGCATGAAAATTGCCTCTCAATATTTTCCATCAAAATATTGGAACCGGAAATTTGGATCCCAGGATATGATTGCATCATGACATTATTTTGGTTGACCTTCACTGTAAAAAGTGATCAATTCCATTGGGTCAAAGCAATCATAAATAATTTCATAGGCTCTATTAGATATAATATTGGAATTGTATAGCAGTCCTTGATTTTCTCTACAATTTTCAAAAAATGAACTTTTAACACGCTCTGTAAAATGGGTGATTCAATCAAGGGGCTATTAGTGAACAATCAATCACTAATTTTCATAAACTATAATTGAAGAGCGTAAACACTTTTATCCTTCCTAATTTGAAGTTACCAAAGACCATTTCCACTATATGGGTGAATGCAGCTAAAATAAAACAAAACGGTTCTTGTTCAAACAAATAAAATCTCTACTAGTTGCTTCAGTGTAACTTGTGTGTCAAAACATCTTGTCTATTGACTAAAATTCAATTTACCCCTTTGTTTTAGATTGGGCTATGCCCGCATTTCACATGGCGGTCTAAGTGATACAGAAATCCAGTTGGGGAAATTTCAGATTCCTGACGACCAAAATCATTATGAAGATAATAACCAGGTTGAAATTGATCCTGAGGAAGTGCCTGAAGAAATTCACTTTAACCCTAGGTGAGTGATGGAAGGTCAATAGCAAGGTGACATTGATAAATTAATCCACTCTATGGTATTCCAGCACTGAAAATGCATCCGTGTGACATTGGAGGCCATTTGGCCTGCTGAATCTGCTGCTGTTTGAAGCATTTCCATTAGGCCCATTTCCACTTCCCTTGTAACCTGTTCTCTTACATGCCCATCAGATCTAGTCTATAAATTCTCCTGTTACCCACCTATATTAGCAACCATCTACAATAAACAATTAATCAACCAGAATGCCTTTGAGATTTGAAAGGAAACTGGGAAAATCCATGCAATTACAAAGGGAATGCAAAAACACCTGGTCAGCATCCAAGATCAGGATCAAACTTTGGTGGCAGGGGTTATGAAACAGAAGCATTGATTGCCACATTTCTGAACTGCTTTTAAATGTGTCTCAATAAAAACGATGAGTAAAATCATAAGGACATATGAAATGGGACCAGGAGTAGGCTATAAAGCCCGTCGAGCCTTCTCCACCATTCATTGGGTTTATGGCTGATCTGATGATGGGCTCATCTCCACCGACCTGCCTTTTCCACATATCTCTTAATCCCCTTACTATGTAGAAATATATTCAACCTTGTTTTAAATATATTTACTGAGGTTGCCTCCACTGCTTCAATGGGCAGTGAATTCTCTTCATCTCTGTCTTAAATTTACTACTCTGAATCTTGAGGCTATGTCCCTTAATTCTGGTCTCCCCTAACAATGGAAACAACTTGCCTATCTCAATCTTATCAATTGAATTAATGAACTGAGTGCATGGATTTGTATTGAAATTAATTCTCAAATAGTTCAGATCACAAGCTTGTTATCTTTTAGATCAAAGAGAACAAAAAATATAATTCCATTTCAAATGAAATATTAAATAAGTTATCAAACCTAATTCCAGGAGATGACAATAACCAGTGGGAACATTTCCTAACATTATATCTACCTTAATGTCAGCCTGAAACTTGCTTGCCTTTTGAGATTTTGAATCAGATGGTAGAATTAGAATGTCCTTGTCAATAGAACCATAGAACATTACAGCACAGAAACGGGCCCCTTCAGCCCTTCCAGACTTTGCCAAACGATTTTATTTTTTGCCTAATCCTACTGACCTGCACCCAGTCCATAGGCTTCCATACCTCTCCCATCCATGTTAAGTTTGAGTTTGCATTCACCACTTCAGCATGCAGCTCATTCCACCCTCCCACCAATGTTTATGTGAAGAAGTTCCCCCCCCTCATCTTTTCCCCTTTCACCCTAAACTCCAGTCTTCTGGTTTGTATCTCGCCCACCCTTAGTGGAAAAAGCCTACCAACATTTACTCTGTATATTCCCCTCAATTTTAAATACCTCATTCTTCCACACTCCAGGGAATAGTGTTTTAACCTGTTTAACCTTTCCCTGTAACTCAGTTCCTGATGTCTGGGCAACATCCTAGTAAATCTTCTCTGCACTCTTTCTATCTTATTGATATCTTTCCTGTAGGTAGGTAACAAAAGCTGCACACAATGCTCCAAATTTGGCCTCATCAGTATCTTGGGCAACTTTACTCTAACACTCCCACTCCTAAAGTTAATACTTTGATTCAATATGCCAAAAGCTCTCTTTAAAACCCTATCTACCTGTAATGCCACTTTTAGGGAATTATGTATCTGATTTCCCAGATCCCTCTGTTTTACTGCACTCCTCAGTGCCCTACCATTTACCATGTATGTCCTTTCTTGGCTTGTCCTTCAAAAATGCAAAACCTCACACTTTCATCTGCCATTTTTCAACCAATTTTTCCAGCTGGTCAGATGCCTCTACAAGCTTTGAAAACCTTTTTCACTGTCCATAATTCCTCCAATCTTGGTGCCATCTGCAAATTTGCTGATCCAATTTACCATCTTATCATCCAAATCATTGATATGGATGACAAACTGCAATAATCCCAGCACTGCTCCCTGAGGCACACCTCTAGTCAGTCTGCAGTCATCCACCACTATTCTGGCTTCTCCTGTCCAGCCATTGTTGAATCCAGTTCACTACTTCACCATGAATATGTAGCATCTGAACCTTCCTGACTAACTTCCCCTGTGGGGCCTTGTTAAAGGCCTTTCTGACGTCCATGTAAATAACATCCACAGCCTAATGTGTGGTCTATAATACACCCCATGGTGTGGTCATATCTTTCCCATTCCTGAGCTTCATCCATTTAGCCTCAGTAGAAAAGCCTTCTGCCCTGTCCTGCCTGAGCACACCTGACGAACAATGCCATTCCTTCCCTTTCATCTCCCCCCGCCCCATTCTATTGCTTCTGAAGCAACAGAGGCCCATAACGTTGAGCCGCCGGTCCTGCCCTTCATGCAACATATTTCACTAATGGCCACAATGTCATGATTTCATGTGCCACTCCATGCCCTAAGCTCCACTGCCTTTCCTACAATACTCCTTGCATTGAAATAGATGCCCCCAAGAACATTTGGACCACATGAAATCCATTGATTTCTAATGATGCTTGCAATTTTCACATCTTTTCCCTCTCTCCTCTGCTCCTCTTTTGGCCCCGGCACTCGGGTTCTCATCCCCTTGCAAATCTAGTTTAAATCCCCTGGAGCAGCACTAGCAAACCTTCCTACAAGTATATTTGTGCCCATTCTAGTTCAGATGCAAATAGTCCCTTTGGAACAGGTCCCACCTTCCCTGGAAGAGAACCCAATGATCCAGAAACCTGAAGCCCTCCCTCCTGCACCATGTCTTTAGCCACCAGTTAAGCTGCATTAACCTCCTATTTCTAATCTCACTAGCACGTGGCATGGGTAACAGTCCTGAGATCACAACCATGTAGGTCCTGTCCTTCAACCTTGCGCCTAACTCCGAACTCTCCTAGTAGGATATCCTCACCCTTCCTACCCATGTCATTGGTCCCTACATGGACCACAACATCTGGTTGCTCACTCTCCATCCTAAGAATGCCATGAACTCGATCTGAGATATCTTGGACTCTGGCACTAGGGAGGCAACATACCACCTGGGATACTTGATCTCTTCCACAAAACCTCTTATCTATTCCCCTAACTATGGAATCCCTAACACTACAACTCTCCTCCTTCCCTCCTTAGCCACAGGACCAAACTCCTTGCCAGAGACTTGATTGCCATGGCTTGTCCCTGGTAGGTTGCTCCCGACTCCCCCTCCCAACAGTATTCAAAATAGTTTTTTGTTATTGAGGGGAATGGCCACAGGGGAGCCCTGCACTATCTGCATGTTCCCTTTCCTTCTCCTAATTGTCACGCACCTACCCTCCTCCTGCCTCCTAGGTGTGATAGTCCTGCAACTCTTATCTATCACCCCCGCTGGCTCCTGAATGATCCAGAGTTCATCCAACTCCAGTTCCAAATCCTTATCTTGGTTTGTAAGGAGCTGCAGCTGGATGCACTCAGATGAAGTCATTAGGAATACTACTGGCTTTCTTGACAATCCACATTCTGCAAGAGATGTGTTCCCCTCCTTCGGCTAACATACCATGACTAGAGGAAAAAAATGATATTTAAAACCTGCCTTTACCTGTGTCTACCCACTGAACCCTTTTTGTTCCTTGAATTGGGTGACCCTTTCTAACTTGAACTCCTGCTCCACCAGATCAGCCTCTTCTTGCCAAAGCCTCTTGAGCCAAAGAATTTGATTGCAAAACTTCAGCAATGACACTGATTATCAAGTAATATGAAGGTGTCATCATATCTATTTTGGATATAAAAGGGATTAAAAAGGCACATAAAATTGTTTTGAAGCACTTTAGAGTGGTTCAGTAGAGTGGTTATAGACTCATTTCAAGGAGAAAGGAGTTGAGAGTATTTAAGGGAATTATTCTACTATTCCAGATAAGGTGGCTGGTCAGAATCACACGAGGACAAGAACCCCAGCATTATGAGTGATAGGCCATCTGCTCCTTCAAACTTGCAGTCATTTCATCGAGGTTGTGGCTGATAACCCACCTCTGACATTTTCCTGTGTTACAGCCATATATCTTCTGATCTCGTGGTCCAGAAATATTTTTCCTTCAGCCCTTTTTGAGCCCCACCCTTCCTCTTCCTCTTAATGTACAGATAACCTACCTATGTGTTATTGTTGTGGAAGGGGAGGGATTGTGTTCCTAAAAAAGTCCGTAATCTGAAGCTGTGTCACTACCGTCAAGAAACACAAGTTGGAAGAAATTTTTAAAAATTTTTTTTAAAAGTTCTGTAAAAGTGACCTTTATTTCTTATTTCATATTTCTGGGTTACAATTTGAAAAGAGCAAATATGTTATCCAAACAGCTGTAGCTGTACTTATAAAATGCTTTGGATTTTTCTTGCTGTTGTCCATTAATGGTTTTGTGCCCTCCCTTGCCCTCCAAGTACCCCCTACACTTTCCACACCCTGTCATATTTGCCCCATTTTACTTCAATGTGCATCCCTTTTTCTCTTTTTTCCAGACCCTCTATCTATCGACATTCTGTGCTTCTTGTCCTTGCTTTTCATCTTTATTGGAACATGTTGCTTCTGAATGCTTATTATTGCAAGAACTGCTCCCATTAGTTTTGCCAGGTCCTGTTTTACAGCATTCTTCCAATTCAGGACCTTAATTTTCTAACTTTATCCTTTACCATAACTACCTTGAAAATTGTAGTCACTATGTCCACCAAGTGCTCTCCTACTGAATCCCATTTTCTTGGCTACAATTTCTAAATTAGCCCCAGTACTCTCCTTTCTCTAATCTAGTTGCAAGACATACTGATCAAACGCTTTCTTAGGTACATTGTAAAAACTTCACCTCCCCACCCCCCGGAACCTTTTGCCCTGAGTTCCATTGAAACAATTATATTTGGTGTACCATATGATATTGTGCATGCATTTATAACTTTGGTGTTTCCATTAATACAATTAGTATTTCTCTCCTAGGTTTGGGTCTTTTAAGGTTGGGCACAACCATGAACATATTCACCACTTTCATATGAGCACACCAAAGTACTTCCTTCATCAGATTGAAAAGGGGAAAAAATGAAATGAAATGCCTATGAACACATTGGTTATTTCTGTGTATAAACAAGATTGTTTAACTTTTTTTAAGAATATTTTTCTGCATGAGCAGGAACTTTAGAAACATGACTTTAAAAAAAAATACACCTCTACCAAGGGTGGGGAGGGGGTGGAAGCAGTCAGTTAGAAAAAAAATACTCATTTGTATGTACCTTTCAAGAATATGTCCAGTACAAAATCACATGCTACTCTTGTGTATTTGCAAAACACACTTGTTTTCTGCTTAAATCTCATTCTCAGCATTGTGTTGATTCATTCCAATGTTTCTGTTATAAATAAATCTAGGAGTCAGTAATAGAAACTTCCCTACATTGACTTGATTCACGGGCTATACAATCACCTGGCTTATGCCTATTGCCTTTCTTGAGCAGATGACCTCATTTGAGCGGCACGGTTAGCACAGCCAGCGATCGGGACTGGGGTTCAAATCCCGTGCTGTCTGCAAGGAGTTTGTATGTTCTCCCTTTGTCTGAATGGGTTTTCCCCAAGGGTTCCTGATTCCTCCCATCCTCCAAAATGTACTGGGGTTTGTAAGTCAATTGGATGTGATTGGGCAGCATGGGTTTGTGGGCTTGTTACTGTGTTGTAAATTTATAAATTTAAAAATTTGCTGTCTTCTAGTCATGTTGTATTTCATCTGTGGCCAGCATAGTTTTAAAAATTTGTGAGAGACCCCGATGATCATATAAGCCTGTGAATCATATTTACAGATCATGAGGATTTGTCCACCTTTAAAATCTGCTTAAGATGTAAAATAAATCTAATACCACCTTCTTTGTAATGGTAACTTGTACAGGTACACGATCCTTTATCCAGACATCAAAAATCCGGAAAGATCCAAAATCCGGCAAGTGGGGAGAGAGGCGGCAGCATGAGTCAGGCGGCTGAGGGGTGGGGGCAGATGGAAGGGTGACTGGAAGGGGGTGGGGGTGGATACGGCAGCACAGTTCAGGTGGGCTTAAATCTGACTTTCCGAAATTCAGAACACACTGTCCTCAAAGGTTCCGGATAAAGGATCGTGTACCTGTACCACAAACTCATTGTTACCCTCCCGGAATTCTCCGGAATTTGCCCTTGTGAATGCCAATGAAGTTTTCATTTAACACCTTACTGGCTCCGTGCACACTACACTACCCACGTATAAGGTTAATGTTTTCTAATAGAATCAAAAATGTCTATTACTAAACCAAAATAAATGAAATGATCCCTAACAACCTTAAATGGCATATACTCATAAATGGGTACCTTAATATTCAGGGAAAGTATTTATCTCTTGTGAAGATTTGTATTTATAGCCAGAAAAAAAAACTAAATTGCAGCAGCAAAAATAACACAGAAGGAATAAATTTCTCAAGTTCTCAAACATATAGCAACAAATCATCCCACATATGCAGATAACACATTTTTATTTTACTTTTTAAAATATGTTAAATGGCAGTGTAATTGTTTTTGTGATTTCAATGAGTGTTGGGGGGGGGGGTGTTTACAATTGAAGTCTGGGTGAATTTAAAGGGAATTCTATACCTCAACTCTGGCCACAAAACCATCCACATTCTACACCTGATATTAGTCATCTATCCAAATGGCAATCTAGACTCTGGGGTGGAACACAGTACTATGGGCATGTTCTCACGGGGCTGGGCAGGCTCCTCCCAATAAAATCCCCTAATAAAGGCTGAGAGCCCTCGTCTCCTCCCTCAGACCTGGCTTGGACTTGAGCTAGCAGCATGTTGAAGCATATGTGGGTCTTCTGATCAATAAAGTCTTTGACTCTTGCTTCGTGTCTGCAAGTGGTCATTGATCGTGCCATAGACTCTAACTAAGGCCATACCTCACATGCATTGCCTTGGTTCAACCTCAGGACTAAAGATGCTGAACCATTGGAATTTCTGAATGATTAAAAGATTATTTGTGTTTTACTCTATATAAATAGGTTGTAGAAAATAAATATTAAGATTATTCCCACTTTATAAATATTAATAATGAAGATAGAGAATAAAGCACACTGACATAGAAGTATGATTGAGGATTATACTGGAAACCTTCTAAAGAACATTAAGATGCAGATCGATTTCTGTCTAACTGCCATCCTGAAAAATACACTGAAACAAAGTCACAATATAGATTAATTAGGATGATGCAATGATCATTTTGTTTGAAGAAAATAATTGAGGTTGTTACAGGTGGTGCCTAAGCATCCAAAATGTTGAGGTTAAAATTGAAAGATTAATCGTTCAGTGAATTTATGGGTTCAAGTTAAATCTAGAATGAAATGGGTGAATGGAAAAAAATGGCTACCGAAACAAAATCACTTGTGGCACATTCTTCAGAACAGTGACAATGAAAAACGAGTGTTTTAAAACTTCCAAATGTGAAAGGTGGTGTATGAATGCAAACATTCCTTTGACAGAAAAAAGTACATGATAATGTAATTTTTGTGGAATAATAGCAATAGTCTTGCATTTGATTGAATGTAGACTTTAATACTGAAGTTACTAATATCATTTTAGAACATGTTTTTTAAAAAAAAATTGTGACATTAACTTTTTGTTCTGCTTTCAAAATACAATGATATAATTAAAAAATAGAATTGTGCCTGGTGTGGTCTATTGACTTTTTTGGTCAAGAAATGTTCTTAATCAAATGAGAATTCCTTATTAATATAGATATAGGTTCATTCACTTATTTATTGTTACTTTTGTCCCATTTAATTGTATGCACATTCTCTTTTCCTTTTATTTATCTTTGCACAAAGTGCATTCTTCCTTTATTCCATCACCTCGTGAGCAATAATTTGCACTTTTTTGGCTCTTCCTTTATTGTCAATCTCCTCACCCTGGGATGCCAATCCTTTTTCTGCTATATTGTTGTAACTGGACATCCCAGATCTCACAGCAGCTGTCTGCTTACTCTATTTACCTGTGGATCATTCCTCTTTCCTCACTGTTTCTCAACAGTACAAAATATCAAAGAACATTAAATGTGCATTATTAGAGAAAGCTTGAGGTGAATAATTAAGGAAGGAATGAATATTGAAGAAGATGAGCAATAATAAAAAGGGAGAAAATAGACCTGTAAGGAACAGTCACCAAAGAGATCACCAAAGCTTGCAAATATTGAATGTTAAAACAGCTCAATACTTGTTAGGAGCAGATGTGATTAGAACCCTGGTTTAATATTTAGTTAAGATAACATGTGGAAGACAATGAAGACTTGAAGGTCAGAGTAATTAATAAAAAATATCACTGAAGGTATTAAAGCTTTGATCTTAATTAAAAGCCATCATAAATGAATCTTGAGTGCTCTCAGAATGTAAGAACAGGACAATCATCTGAGAATTTTATACAATTTTTCAGGCCACAGTTCTTGTTCATAGTTTTGGTCACTACAACACTGGAAAATTTCAATTATAAGGAAAGATTAGATAAATCAAAATAGTTTCTTTTAGAACAAGGCTGAAGGAATGTGTATAAAATTCAGAGAAGCTTGACTTGAATAAATAAAAGTGGCCTATATCTCTTATTTGAGGAGTTAAAACCACAGGGCATGGATGTCTGTAATAGCTCAGAGGACCCCTATTCACCAAGACAAATGGTTACTTAAACAAAAGTTGCTTTTAAATATCTTTAAACATGAAAACAATCACACTTTAAAGTTACTATTAACCTAACAACCCCCTTCTAATTCTAAATGCACATGTATGTAATGTGTGTATAAGTTCAGAAAAATTCTTTGATTCAATCCAATCTCACTTCTCACTCTTCCAAGTTCACTGGTTGCAGGCAATTCTGATATTGTGCACATAATTTAACATTTATGAAGTTCACCAGGCTTTGGTGCTTGAAAGGTAAATAGTTAATGGCTCAGGAAAGTTCTTGTCAATTTTCAGAGAGATGTTTTGTTTGCTTGTCACCCACAACTGATTCCTTGTAACCAGCCACTTCAGTCTTGATGAAGAAAGTTGCCCCATCAGGGATGCTTAAGTTTTTTTTTGCAGGATAGATAATTATAACTAGAGTTTAACATGGGTTTAAGGTAAGTGGGAAGAGGAAGCTGAGGGGCAACTATTTCCACTTGGGTGGCTTGTATCAGGAATGTGCTGCCAAAGAAAACTAGAAGCAAGTACAATTTTAAGGTTCAAAATATATTTGAACATCTATATAGATAGAAAGAACTTGCAAGGCTATTGATCAAATACAGGCAAATGGAACGAGCCCTGAATGCCAGCTTGGTGGTAATGGATGAGTTGGGATGAAAGTCTGTTCTGTGCTGTATGAATGAACCTATAATGGTTAACATTTAAAGGGTATACCTGCAAGTTAGTTTTGCAAAAGATTTCAAAGTTAAAACCAAGGCTAGGATTTGTAAAAGATTTAAAATATTAGGCAATTCAACACAATGTTATCAATACACAACTGATACTCAAGATTGTATAGCTGAAAACTAGAAGCAGTGAAGACACAAAGAATAACACTAGAGTTTAGTCACATATAAAAAAGATGGGCTCTTGGCTTTTATTTGTACTTGGCATCTCCTTTTGAACAAATATTTGGCCACATTTCAGACTAATCTTAATAAATGGACAGAAATGCAAAATTTTAGAAATCAATAAATATTGCACACTGAAAACAGAGTTAACATTTTCAGGTCAATGAACATTCATTAGAAACTGAAGGGTTCCCTCTTCAGGAGGCGAGAATTGGCCCCTATTAAAATTTTAATAGGAATGTTGGAATAATCTCCGAATTGGTGCATTCATTAAAAATGTTTGTAACCTTCAACTACGTATGCTTTATGCATACATTAATTCCAACCTCTTACCTAAATCAAACAGACTTCAAGAAGCATTATTACTACAAATAAAACTTGTTCTTTCCATAAACAGGTATTTGATTCCCAGACTACAAATGATTCTCCAGGCTACAGATTGGGTTCAGAATATGGCACCAATATTTTATGTATTTTTTTTTAAATGGAGGCTCCACCGGAGCTGCTGCAACAGCAGTTCTGCCACTGATGTGGACCCGGAGAGAGCAGGGAGCAGAGACTGAGCGCTCGCCCATGCAGCTGATTGCCAATGGCCAGTGACCTTGAGGGGGTTGTAGACTCTGAGGGAATGGCAGACCAGCGCAGGGCACCATTAGCAGGGAGGACAGCCCCGTTAAAAGGTGTAGCAGTGGAGATGACCATAAGAATGGTGACCACGGTGGAAGCCCAGCAAAGAGGGTCTGCGGCTGAAGGACACACACAGGCAGTGAGCTGTTGGTGACTTGCGGGTGAGGAAACCACACAGGCTGTGGGCTGCTGGTGATTTGAGGTAAAAGCACTCACACCAGGCTACTGGATACTGGCTCATGAGAAACAGTTATTGGAATCTGGATTTGAGAGGTTGCGGAGGCCAAGGAGGGCTCACAGAGGGCCCTAGGTGCAGAAGGTTTGGATTTGGGTTGCTGATGCTTTGAATTGAACTGCAGTCTTCTGCAGCTCAGAGGCTGGAAGAGCCCTGGAGGGGAATCCACAGACACTCTTTTTTTAACCATAAGTGGTACCGGACCAATGGCGAATCTATGACAAATGAAAGGCAATTCCATGTAATGTCAATAATACAATACTTGATCTGAAGTATGAGAGTTTGGACACCATGTTACGATTGTACAAAATATTGGTTCAGCCACATTTGGCCACCATACCACAAGATATTGCTAAAATGGAAAGGCACCAGAAAAGATTTGCAAGAGTTTTACTAGGATTGAAGGGCTTGACTTTTCGGAGGGGGGGGGGGGGAATGGACAGGTTAGGTCGGTGTGGAGCAAAGGATGCTGAGAAGCAACATGAGTATCTGGGGGAGGTTTGAAGGAGAGATGGGCATTCTTTCACACATGGTATCTGGAACGAGCAGCTAGAGAAATTATGTAGGCAGGCACATTAATAACATTTGTGGGCATTTTGATAGGTTCCCTATGCAGGGCAGTCAGGTGGGATCAGCATTGAGCAAAGGGCTTGTTTCCATGTTGTGCCACTCGACGAGTGTTCATACGCCAGAACGACCTAACTTTAAGTTGAGCATAATGAGGAATACGAGTCATTTATTCCGCTGAGTGGGATCGGAGCAATCAACGGGTAAGACTTGAACACCATTCGTGCCAAAGACACATACAGTCTATTAAAAACCCATCGTCTTGACCTCAACGCCATCAGCTTGTCCATCTAGCCTCACCCCCAGTAAACACTGCGGCAGGACGCTCACGGATTGGTCCGCTGCTTGCTGTTGCTAGGATAGGCCCCGGCTCCTATTATTTACTGCAGCGACGAGGGTGTGGCTTGATGGAGAGCTGGTGGGGGAGGGAAGTGAAAATTAGTCGTGGGATTAAATAAAATTCACACGAGGACGCTGTATGAGCTGACGTTGGCTTCAAGCAAAGAACAAAACGATCATAAATAACCTGAACAGAGGAGCCCGCGCCACACACCGTGCCGGAGGAGACGGGCTCCGGCCGGCGCCCGCTGACCCGCGAACACGGCCTTTGACATTCTCGTAGCCAATCGAACGCCACGCTCAACACCGATCGGAGGAACAGCCAATCGCTGCGGCGCTGAGGCGGGACTTCCGTCGTTACTGGCTGGCTTTCCCGGCACGAGCGGAGCGGTTGTCCAGCGGTGTTCTGTCCCTTCACTGCACTGAAAATGCACGCCGATGCAGTCAGTAAGTATTAGCATCATACACGACTCCACAGTTCCTCATTAGCTGTCGGTATTGGCGACTAGCCATCCAAAAGTCTTTTTTTAATGATGTGTATTGCCTTCCTTTCACGCCACCCCGATATCGTTTTGTTGAATCAAGATCTTACGTGAGTGGCAAGAGAAGCAATGGCGCAGCTTGCATCCCATTTGTCACCCCCTCCCCTTTTCGGAAAACCGCAGGCAGATTGATTGTTTTCCCGTTCTGTTGATCAGTTGAAAGCGAAGAACTGTAATGCAGTGATTAAAAATGGGGCGTTATTCCTATTACTGGTGAAGGAGGGTCCTATGCATTTTCCTCTCTCTTTCTTTCCCCCCCCCCCCCCCCCCCCCGGTTATGGGCGTGGGGACTTTTAACTCTCCAAAGCTGGGTTTGAGCATTTATTTAAGGCTGTCAAGGAGGAGGAGCAGGTTGAGTACGTCAACGCCGGAGCAACGTTCGTGACGTATGATGGGAATTGTAGTTTCATGACGGCACGTTCTCTGGTTTTGCGTTGCAGCTCGTCACAAGGGAACTTCAACCCCCACAGTGCTTTGCGCGCAGCGAGCTGGGGAAACATTCTTAAGATCCTTTCTCACTCGGAACGGAGCTCCACCTTCCCATCTCTGATTGGAAGTCAAGCTGCGTGTGCACGCCAGTCTACCGAAACTCCTCTTTTGCTTGGTCCGATTCTGTGTCAGTCGTTAAAATCAATTTGTATTTCTTGGCTGGTACATCTCTGCTTTTTTATTTAACCCAAATTATTTTCATTACTCTCCCATATTGGCATATTCACCCACTGGTGTGGCTATGCAAGATATGGTGATTATTCTACGTTCAGGTCAGTTGGTTTCTCGTTGCATGTAATTGTCTAATTGTAGAAGCTTGTCCTTTAAGATGTCAGTGAAGTACATCAATCAACTTTTCGGATTGAAAACTGTTTCGTGTTGGTTTCTGTCAACTGATTAATGCAGATTTGGATGGATCAACTAGTTTCTTCAAGCAGCGACAAGGAGCCAACGGTTAAAATCTGAGTCGTTTAAATAATTTTTAGTGCAATCTTTTTAAGTCTTCGTTTTCTTAAATTGGTTCTGTTGTAATGCAGTTTTGGTTAGAATATTTGCTGTTCCTCATGTGTTAAAATCACCTATGATCTGATTCTAATTCTGGAAGTTAACTATTATTCCTACTGAGTTAGTATTGCCCCCTTACAAATATTCATTTGTCAGTCATATAAACTGAAATGTTTTTAAATTAAGATTTGACGTAGTGCAAAGCAAAGGTGCTGGAACCTAGAGCAGAGAGGGGAAAAAAAAACTGGAGAAAATCAGCAAGTCAAGCATTGTCAGCAGAGACAAATAGGCTACCTTATTCTGGACAGTGAACCTTCTTGACTCAAGTCCCATGGGACTTTGTTAAACGTCTTGGTAAATATCCACTGCCTTTCCTTCATCAACTTTCCTGATAATCTCAAAAAACTCATAAAGATTGGTTAGACATGACTTACCGTGCACAGAGACATGTTGACTACCCCTAATCAGTTCCTGTCTATCCAAGTATATTTGGCCTTATTATCTGCCTTCCAATAACTTACCCACTACTGATGACAGGCTTTCTGGGCTATAATTACCTGGATTATTCTTGGAACATTTCTTGAATAACAGACCATTAGCTTTTCTCCAATCCTCTAGCACCTCACCCATGACTAGGAAAATTTTAAATATTTCTGCTGGGGCCTCTGAATTTCTGCACTAGCCTGCTTCAAGATCTGAGGAACTATATTGTCAGGCCCTAGGGATTTATCTGTCTTTATTTGCCTCAAGACAGTAAACATCACCCCTCTACTTTTATACAGTCCATGATCTCACTGCTGTTTTGCCTCTGTCTCCCATCTCTTGACTACATATTCAAAAATTCATTCAAGATCTCTTGACTCTCTGCACCAGTGCTCATTCTGTTATTCATGAGGACACATTTTGTCCCTTGTGACTTTTGTTTTTCATATTATGTGGGAAAGCTCTTGGGATTTCCCTTTATAGCCATCTATGCCTTTTTCTCCCCAACTTCCTTGACTGGCTTCTCCATTTAATTTAATCCTCAAGTACTTTGCTACCTGGAACTGCTATGCATCTCCCTCTTCTTGGACAGTCTTCAATATTTCTAGAAAGCCAACACAAGACCTGTTAGTCTTGTCTTAAAATCTGACAAGAACATAAAAGCTCCATACTCTCAAAATGTAACCTTTTGATAGCCTCTTACTTATCAAGCAAATTTGCTAGAAAACAACTTGTCCCAATCCACACTTGCCAGATCCTTTCAAATGCCATCAAAATTTTCTTTTCAGTTTAGAATCTCATTTGGAGGACTGGACCAGACCCAACATGTTCCCTTGATCTTCAGTTACCTGTCCAATCTTGTTCCATTATAGGAAATCCAACATTGGACTAGTTGGGAATTCCAAATGTTGATTTTGGAAACTTTCCTGAATACATTTGACAAAATTTAACCCATCCAGCCCTTTTACAGTATGGAAGTTTTAGTTGCTATGTGGAAAGTTAAAATTGGCGATTACAACCTGATGTTTCTTGCATCTGCTATCTCTCTACAAATTGGCTCATTCCTCAATTTCACCCATATAGTATAGATGAGTCTTCTTATCTGTCCTGTATGAGCACTGCTGTGACATTTTTCTGTATTGATAACACCACCAATCCCCCTTTCATCCCCCTCCCTTCCATCTATGTCTAAAACAACAGAACACTGAAATATTGAGTTTCCAGTTTTGCCCCTCCTGCAATCAAGTCTCACTAATTTCATAATTCCACCTGCTGAGCCATGCTCTAAAATCATCTGCCTTTTGTAAAATACTTTTCTTCATTGAAATAAATGCTCAACTTTTATATTTCTGTCTTTGTATGCAGGCATACAACATTGCTTTCCACTATTTGTCTTGACACTTCTAGCATCCACTTGCAACTCTTAATTTAACCACTTCACACCCCCGCCCCCCCTACCTGAAGCAGCACTAACAAGGATATTGGTCCCTGTATAGTTATGATACAAATCATCCTGCTGGTACAAATCCTATTTTCCTTGGAAGAGCGGCCAATGACACAAAATTCTGAAGCTTTCTCTTTCCACCTACCACTGCACCATCTCCTTAGCCATGTCTCTAGCACATGGGTAGTTTCTGAAATCCCACTCTGATGGTCTTTGCCTTTTATTTAGCACTTAACTCACATCTTTGCATGCATTTCATTTGAAAACAAGCCACATGAGACTATATAAATGTAAACAGTGTCAAATAATGACATCTTTTTTATTTTCTAACCTCTGCATTCAGTCCACATGACTGCAGCATAGAAAACCAGTTTATATTTTAAATATGCACTGACTGAAGAAATTTCTCCTCAGCTCTGTTGTCAAGGGACATCCTTTTATTCTGATGCTGTACCCTCTCGTCCTAGATTCTCCTAATACTGGAAACAACTCCACATCCACTCTTTCTAGCCCTTTCAATATTCTGTAGGTTTCAACGAGATTTCCACTTTTGTTCTCCATTCCTCTCCTAATCCTTCAAGTACAGGTCCAGTACTATCAAACATTCTTCATACATTAAACCTTTCATCACTGGATTGATTCTCAGAAACCTCCTTTGGACCATCCCCAACACAAGCATGTCCTTCCTTAGATATGAGATCAAAAATTGCTCAAAACACTTCAAATGTGGTCAAATGAAGCTTCTCCATTACATCCTTACTTTTATTTTCTAGTCCTCTTGAAATAAATGCACTTGTCTTACAACTGACTCAACCTGCAAAGTAACCTTGAGGGAATCTTGCACAAGGACTCATAAATCCCTTTGGCCTTGCTCTTTCTGAATTTTCTACCCATTTAGAATATAGTCTAGTTTATTTCTTCTACTAAAGTGCATGACCATACATTTCCTGCAAACTATTCTATCTGCTACTTTGTGTAATTCCGAACCTCCAAGTCCCTCTGCAAACTGCCGACTTTCTCAACAGTATCCATCCTTCCACCTGTCTTTGTATCATCCACAAATTTGGCCACAAGGTTATCAGTTCTGTCATCTAAATTATTTACATTCAATGTGAAAATTAACAGACCCAACACTGACCCCTGTAGAACATCACCAGTCACTGGCAGCCAGCCAGAAAAATCTTCCTTTATTCCCATTCTTTGCCTTCTGCCAGTCAGCCAATCTTCTACAGTGAGATATTCTCTCACTGCTCCCAATGCTCTCAACTACAACAACCAATCTTCTATCCATGCTGGTTCCTTTTCCATAGTACCAGGAGCTCCTATCTTGTTCAGCAGCCTCACGTGTGGGACCTCCTCAAAGGCGTTCTGAAAATTCAAGTAGGCAACAACCACTAACTCTCCTCTGTCTATCCTGCTTGTTACTTCCTGAAAGAATTCCAATAGATTCACAACAGTTTGTGAATGATTCTTTTTTAATATTTTAGTTTTGTGATCAAACAAGTATCAATAATTAACCATCACAAATATATAAAATAAATGAAAAGGAATCATTGATACAGATTGTTCAAATTTCCAAAAAAGGAAAGACCCCATCCCTTCTCCCCCAAACAAAAACCCCCTGAGAAGAAGAAAAGAACAGAAATAAATAATAAAAAAATAGAATGAAGAAAAGACAGAGGAAAGAAAGAAAGAAAAAGGAACTGTTGGGATCTGGAATTCAGTTCAGAAAATAGTTTTTTTTTCTACCTAGATCTGAGATATGGGAGAAACAAAAAATAGTATAAGTGCCTGAGTATTCAACCCTGTATTTGTAAATGTGGCTGCCATACCTGTAAAAACACAATTTTTTTCCTTAAATTGTAAGTACAGTAAATTTTCTCCAGGGGATCACAACTATGCATTTCTGCATTCCCTCGGGCCATATCCAGAAGGGAATTATGCTTCCAGGTAACCGTAATACATTTCCTGGCCACTGATAATACAATCTTAAGAAATTCTGATTGGTCCCTTTAGGTCTTGTGACCATAATATTTTCTTGGAGAAACAATTCTAGACTTAATGGAAATTGCTTCCAAATAATCTAGTTCAATAAAATTCTTGCGTTTTTCCAAAAAGGTTTTAGTTTCGAGCATGACCAGGTAGAATGTAAGAAGATACCTGTTTCTTCCCTGCATATAAAACATGCATCAGATATATTAGAATTTAATTTCTGCAGGGTAAGATATATTAATTGTATTAGTCATGCAATCATGACATAAATCAGACGAGGTCTTATCATTAATACTGATATTCAAGTCTGATTCCCATCTTTGTTTTGATTTGTATAACTCCTGCTGAGGAGTGCCTGATTGAAGTAGAAAGTACATTACTGAAGTAAATTTCTTGGTGATCCCCTTTCAAATTAGAATCTCCATTTCACTGCACTCTGGTAAAATCATGGTCGGTAGCTTGTGAGTGATTCTTGACTTCCTCATCAGAAGACCACAGTCTGTATGAATTGGACACCATGTCTGCTCCTCACAGGTGCACCTCAAGGATGCGTGCTTAACCCACTGCTCTACTCACTCTACATCTACTCCCATGACTGTGTGGCTGGGCACAATTCAAATGCCATCAACAAATTTGCCAATGACACCATGGTTGTCAGCAGAATCGCAGTTGGCAATGAGAAAGGGTGCAGAAGGGAGATAGATCAGCTAATTGAGTGGTGTCATAACAACAGCCTTGCACTCAACAAAACTAAGGAGTTGATTGAGAACTTCAAGGGTGGAAATCAGGAGAACACAAACGAATCCTCACCAAGGGGCCAGCAGTGGACAGTGTTAAGAACATCAAATTCCTGGGTGTCAACATCTCTGAAAATCTGTCGTAGGGCTTCCATGATGCTGCAATCATGAGAAGGCTTGGCAGCGACTATACTTCTTGAGTTGTTTGCGATTTGGTACGTCACTAAAGAATCTTGCAAATTTATACAGGTGTACTGTGGAGAATATTCTGATTGGTTGCACCACTGTATGGTATGGAGGTGCTAATGCACAGGGCAGGAAAAGACTCCAAAGTGTTGTGAACTTGACCAGTGCCATTATTGGCATTCACTCCCATCGAAGACTTCTACAAGAGGCAGGGTCTTAAGAAAGCAGCCTCTTCTCAAGGACCCTCACTACCCAGGCCATGCCCTCTTCACATTGCTACTACGGAAGACAGCTCCCGTCATCACCAAAAAAAGCTGTTTCCTCTCAGCTATCAGATTTCTGAGTGGACAGTGAACCACCTTGCTTTCTCTTTTTGCACAAATATATTTACTTTTTAAAAAAATGTAATTTCTACCAATATTTTCACTGTGACGCTGTCACAAACCAACTACCAGTCATTTTGTGACATGTTCATGACAATAAAATCTGATTCTGGTGAATATGCTGCACTTTAGTTGGTAAACATTTGTAATACAAAGGGAAAAATATTGTACACTGAAAGGCCCTGCAGTTTTCTAAACAGTTAATAAATGTTTTTTCCTTTTGATCATTGATATTATGTTGTACAGCAAAACACCTGGTATTTGGCACCTATGGAGATTCATAGATTCTGGATAAGTGAATTTTCTGAAGCTTGAGATTGCATGTGGCGTGATTGGCAAACTAACAGCAAGGCATGGCAATTATAAATTTGAGTATTTTTTATCTTTATTTTCTGAATTTTTTTGCCAGTTTCATGAATTCTGAATAACACAGATTTTACTGTAGTTACATTCTGGGAAGTGTACTGTCACTTAAACACTAAAACATTATGAAAGAATAGTGAATAGTATGATGCAAAGTAATGAGATTTTAATTTGGTTAATAAGATGTGAGGAGTTGATTAATTCAATCTTCAAATATATTCAGAGTTGAATACAAAAGCAATGAACAGATGTCAGAATTTCTGGAAAAAGTGAATTTCTGAAGGCAAAGCAGACCATTTTCTTGAATAAAATAGTTTTTGCATTGCAGAGAAGGTTCTGTGATTTGTTACATTTATTATTGTTTCCAGAAGCACGATAATTTGAAACATCTTGCATGGATTTATTTCATGTGACTGATTTTTCTTTGCAATTTAATTTTTATCTTAATAAATTTGTTTCTATGTAACTTCTTCATATCTGCACTATCTGTGGGTCTTTTTCTCAAACTGCATTGAAACTTTGAAGAAATAAAAATATATATTGGCAATTTGGCCCTTCATGCTTTCTCTACTACCCAGTAAGAACATGTCTTTTAAGTACATTCTGTGTTCACCTGCTGAGCTATGCCCCTTAATTCCCTAGATATTGCAAACATTACAATGCCCACCATAATGTTTGGGACAAAGACACTTTTGTTATGGACCTTGACAATTTTTTTACAGGACTGAACTTCCTGCTTGGGATTTGACAGTTGTAGTAGCGCTATGCTACCACTAAGGGCGGGGTGGGGGGGATTTGACAGCTGCTGGGAGCTGTAGTAGCGGTAAACTGCCACTAGGAAATTTTGACAGCTGTCAAAGCATGGGAACCAAGCCCTGGAAGTCCATGGGCTCATAGGAGAGCAAGCCTGTAGCTGTTAACCTCTCTCCATCAATGGGGAGAGCTGAGGCAGAGTTCTGGAGAGCGTCTTTGGTGGAGTGTGCGGGATGAACCAGTGCCTCTCCTATCCCCTTTCAAGGAAGAGGACTTGTGTGCCAGAAGGGCATTATTGAACCCTAAGGAGGGCTTTGGAGACCACTCAGGACAAGGTGTCCAAAGAAGCAGACTCGCGTGCCAGAAGGGCACTTGTGAACCCTAAAGTAGTCTTGGGAGATGTGAACCTCCTATAGTGACCAGGAGGTTATTGTGGAAATTCCTATATAAAGGAAGTGAAGGGCAGTGGTGGCCTCATTCGAACCCCAAGGCATTCTTTTGTTCCCCTGACTGATTTGACATAACTGGCTTGGGGAGTTTTTTTTTTTGTTTTTGGGAATTTTGGGGCATTTCAGCCTGGACTGTAATGGTCTGGGTTCCCCCCCCCCCCACATACACTGTATAATAATCTATTGTTGACTATAGAGTTGCCTTTAAGGCTGGTGTTCAGGTGTTAAATTTGTTGAGTTAATTCTATTATTGTTAGTTTGATTAATACATTTTGTGTTAAACTTAACTCATTTGTTTGTGTGCCTTCTAATTGCTGCTGGGGAGTGTAAAATTTTATTTTCCCCCTGTGCTCCATAGTTTTCAATTTTTAATCAAACAATTCACATGCAATTAAAGTGCACCTTCAAGATTTTATTCAAGGTTGTTTGTTTACATTTTGGTTTGACTGTGCAGAAATGACAGCACTTTTCATACATAGTTCCACCATTTCAGGCACCATTATGTTTGGGACATTTGGCTTCACAGGTGTTTGTGAATACTCAGGTATGTTTAATTGCTTCATTGGTGCAGGGAAAAGAAAGACCTAGGCTTGCTTGTAAGCTTTGGAGGCTGTCGTTGTCATTTTCAACATGAGGACCAAAGTTGTGCCAATGAAAGTCAAAGAAGCCATTGAGGCTGAAAAAAAATGTGGTAAGAAACATCGCCCAAGCCTTAGGATTACCAAAATCAACTGTTTGGAACTTCATTAAAAGCATATTGGTGAGCTCACTATTCCTAAGAGACTGGTAGGCCAAGGAAAACCTCCACTGCTGATGACAGCATAATGAAGAAAAATCCCCAAACACCTGTCCAACAGAGGAGAAACACTCTTCAGGTGTGGATGTGTCTATGACTTTTGTCTGCAGAAGACAGAAATGAAGAAACTACGCTGCAAGATGCAAATGAAGCAATTAAAAATACCTGAGTTCTCACAAACACCTGTGAAGCCAAATGTCCCAAACATTATGGTGAGCTGAAATGAGGGACTATGTATAAAAAGTGCTGTAATTTCTGCACGGTCAAACCAAAATATATCAAAATAACATTGAATAAAATCTGGAATGTACATTTCAATCTCATGTCAATTTAAAGATGTGGAGCACAGGGTCAAATAAAGGAAAAAAAATGTTTTGTTCCAAACTTTATGAAGCCCATTAAATGTATAACTTAATTTATGATCTCTTGAACTATCACTATTTATTTTGCAATTCTCAGTCTAAAATAGTGTTCTTGAAAATCTTGAGGAACTAACCCTTGCCCTCCAAATTAATTACTGCTAATCTGCCTTCCCTAGTCTGCAGATTTAAGTCACCCATCATTTGTGTTACATACACCTCTAATTTACAGATTTATTCCATGCCCAACATTACTGCTGTTGGGGAGACCTACAGAACACAGCCACCAATGACTTGAACCTAATGGTGCTTTTTTTTTTCAGCTGGATCAAGCACTTATCCTTTTTCTATGTTTCATGGTTACCCCTCTTCCTTTTTATCTCTCTTCAAAATTAAGTACCTGGGAAGGTACTTTCCAATTTGGCTGTTAGCTTGTAGCCACTTATTTGGAGCAGTTTGTGCTTTGACAGTTGTAGTAGCGCTATGCTACTAGTGCTTTTATTTCTTTGGTGATGTATTTTGTATTGGAAATTCACTAGTTCTAATTATCCACCAATTTGGAAGTTCTGCTATAATCTGTAATTTTGAATGAATTAATAGGGTAACTGGCAAATGAATAGGAATGAAATGCTTCATACTTAAATAATTGTATCTTGTGACTACCTAGCTAGAGAAATGAAAACCAAATGGGGCTTTGTCCTCTCATAAGCTTGTAATTGGCTTTTGAGGACATCTAAAGCCCTAACTCATCAGTTATAATATTGAACACTTTCAAGGCCTTTGTCTAATAGTATATGTTTAAATTCAAATTTATTAGCAGCTGACTGGACAAGTACAACCCAACGAAACCGTGTTAAATTATTAGTTATTCACTTTGCCCCATAAATACTTCTTTATTTGATTATTCATTCTCCAACAGTTTTTTAGTTAAAAAAAAAACTATTCACTTTTTAAGTTTCTTTTGGAAACCTGTGACTTGCTCTTCATAGTTATATTACATTTTGCATTCTTTCATCTTGAAAAATCAACAATAAAAGGTATCTGTCCAAGACTGGAAATTGCCCTAATGATATCTTTCAACTATCTTGGGGTCCCCAATTTAGGCAATCCAAATTTAAGAACATACACTAACACAGGGATCACTGTTGCCTGGTAATTTTTTTTAAACCAGCTTTCTGATCTATGCACTTTTCCTCACTTGAATATCACGATAAAACAAAGACTGTAGTATCTTGCAGTGCGAATAGAGACTGGTCAGTTTTCTGTCTTACAAAAGTTAATTCACAAAATGCAGGATCTCCATGCAGAATTTCTTAGTACTGAACTATGTTTGAAATACAGATTATCAAAGTGTTTTTGTTCGGTTGCTATTTTTAAATGTGATTTCTACATTGACTATCTTGGCACCTCACAGTTTGGCGGGCAGCAACTTCCTTTGAAGAAGACTGCAGAGCCCACCTCACTGACAAAAGACAAAGGAGGAAAAACCCAACACCCAACCCCAACCAACCAATTTTCCCTTGCAACCGCTGCAACCGTGCCTGCCTGACCCGCATCGGACTTGTCAGTCACCAATGAGCCTGCAGCAGACGTGGACGTACCCCTCCATAAATCTTCGTCCGCGAAGCCAAGCCAAAGAAAGAATGTAAAGCAGTGGTTCTTGGCCTTTTTTCACCATCTTAAATATTACTTCTTATATTCTACCTGTTTCAACCTCACGGACAATCAGTGGGGGTGTGGGGCTGGTCACTTTGACCCATTCCCAGGCTATTTGGATTTTTGTTTTGTTTTAGAATTTTTGTTTCTTTTGTCGTCAGATTATGAGTTTGTCATATCAGTAACATTTGTCCTCACTGCATCACCATCGAGCAAAGTTTGAGACGTAATGATGTAGAAAATGTAGAAAATGTATTTCAAATCCTTTTCTTTATTTTCATCAGCATTTATGCTGTATGGAAGATTAATAATCATATAGAAAAATTAATGCTCTTAGTGTATCAGCCACAGTTGAAGTATTTGCATTTTGAATGAGTTTGAGCAATGTTTAGACAGTATTGAATTGTACTTAATTGCCAGGAACTTGAATGCAAATCTTTTATTTTGGAAATGGCAAGCCCAGTTAATTGAAATACTCTTTGGTAGTTTGTGGGAGGGAATTATTTTTTTATTTTTATTGATTCCTTGAGATAACGGGAGTTGTGGACCGTATAGAAAATATCAAGATATCAGTTTCATATAATAAATAAATGGCAGATAGAGTTTTTGGGACAATTGTGGGATGTTGCACTTCATGAGGTCATATGTAAGAGAAACAATACACACTGTGTTGATGTGTGGAGGGTTCTGAGGTTCCAGATTCATAGCTAATTGACATTGCCCGTACAAGATAATGTTGTGGTAAAGTTGGTGTCTGATTTGTGAACTTTATTGGGCAGTGAAATGAGTTTAAAAGTGACAAAACTACATTAAGAAAGTCATATAAAACTTTGTTTGGCAGCACTTAGATTAATGTGTGCTTCATTGCAGGAAGGATAAGATGATCTTGGAAAGAGTGCAGAAGAGGCTTCCTAGGATGTTGCCTTGTTGAGAGAGTATGAATTATGGAGAGTTTGAACAAACTGGGGTTGTTTTAGCTGAAGTTTAGGAGGTTGATGGGTGACCTGATAAAGGGTTATAAAGTCACGAGAGACGATCAGAATCTTTTTCTGTCAGGTAAAAAAGCATTATATACACATGGGGACAGATGTTTAACTGGAGTGGAAGAGGTTTAATGATGGTGTGCAGGGGCAGATTTATTTTTAAACCAAGTGGCAGGTGCCTGGAACTGGCTGCTGTGGGTAGGTGGAAGCAGTAGTGTTGGAGGATTCTAGGTGCACATGAATAAAAAAGGAAATGGAGGAATATCTCTCTGGTGCAAGCAGCAGAGTTTTACTTTGATTTGGACATCATGCTCAATATAGATACTTTGGCTGTAGGGCCCGTTTTTTTAAAATTGTACTCTGTTCCAAAACCAATTTTTTTTAAAACCCTATTTAGAACAATGATTTGGTGAATTCAAGCCATTAGAGGAATGGATTTTATAAAAATCATAAATTAATATGTTACGACGGTATCCAGCAAGTTTTCTGGAGTGGTCTAGGAAAATAATTTTAAATTTTTTTTAGATGCAGCATAGTTACAGACAATTTTGGCCCATGAATCTGTGCCACCCAATTTAAACCCCATTAATCTACACCACTGATATGCTTTGAACGGTGGGAGGAAACTGGAATCCCTGGAGAAAACCCACGCAAACAAGCAGAGAACTTACAGACTCAGTATAGACAGCCTGGGATTTGAACAATCGACAAAGAAGATTAAGAAAAATGTTGAATGTGTTTAGTTCTGGACACCTCATTATAGGAAGGATGTGGAAATTTTGAAGAGGATGCAAAATGTGTCCTTATGAAAAAAGTAAGTGAGATTTTCTCTTTTGGAGCGACAAAGGATAAAGGTTACAAGACACGAAGACCGGGTGGACAGCCAGCATATTTTTCCCAGTGTGGCAATGACCAATACCAGAGGAGATAGTTTAAAGTAAATGGACACAAGTTTGGGGAGAATGCTGGATGCCTGGAACACATTGCTGGGTATGGTGGTAGAGACTACACAATAGGGTAATTTAAAATACTCTCACATAAGCACATGGATGTAAGAAAAATGGAGGGTCATGAGTTATGAAGGAGAGCGGGGGGGGGGGGTGTGGTGGTGGTTTGTGGCATGATGATGTGAGCAAGGGGCATGGAAAAGTGCTTTCCCGGGAGAATTAATTAATAACAACATAAGTTTTTTCTTTAAAATTTAGTTAAACTTTATTGTGAATCTTGCCTGCACAGTTTTAACTATGGCTGTGAGAAAGGGAAAGCCTCCAACAACTAGAAAACTGGCTCTAGAAGAAGTCGCCAGATTTGAAAAAATTGGGCCTACCTCAACATTGGAGCCTCGGGCTGGATTTTCTCCTTCTCCACGGGTGACTAGAGTGACGGGAGCAAGAGTTCAGTTGATTCCAGCGCCATCTCTCTGGGGAACGGAAGAAGATGGCACTGGCATCCCGAAGAAGACTAGAACTACAAAGTTTACAAGCACAAGAGTGCATGCACAAAACAGATTAACTGGAATTATTGTGGGAGACTGAAAAACCAGCTCTTACTAAGGTTGAATTTCAAGGTCGGACTACTTTGTACTCCGAGGTTGAGCAGGAAACGCTTTTTTCAGCTACCAGCAATTATGGAGCAGGAGGAGGAGGAAGATCAAAGGAGATTGGAGGAGGAGACAGAAGAACAGTATCAACATGCTCAATTTCAATAAGAGGCTGTGCAGGTAAATTTACCTGAAATTAAAAGGCGAGGTAATGAGCAGGCAATTGATAAATCAGTTGCAAGCAATGAGTTAGAAAATGGATTTACAGTATGGATCTATTAAACAGTATGTAAATACTCAATTTGAATTTGTTAAAGGAGAAATGAAGATAATTGAGGAGATGAAGAGATGTTAAAGTGGTTGATAAATGAAAATGCTAGTTCAAAAAGTTGAAGAAAATTTACAAGAATATCATGATGAAGTGGATCAATGTAAAGATGTGGTTAATAAGTTGGAAGATTCAGTTATAGCTTGGAGTGTTCGGGGGGAAAAAAAACTTACAAAAAATTGACACTTTAGAGCAGTGGTTCCCAATCTTTTTTTTCCAACTCACATACCATTTTAAGTATTCCCTATGCCATAGGTGCTTTGTGATTTTTAAAGGATTGCTTAAGGTGGTAGGTGGGTGGAAAGAAATAAATTTGAAAGACACTGTTTTAGTTGTGCCTAATTGACTTGTTATGTGCATGGTTTCATAACTCCAAAGGAAATGGGCCAATGACAATTTTTCTCAAGCAAAATATTTTGGTAACAATTGGGTCTAGAGCAGTAGTTCTCAACCTTCCCTTCCCACTCACATACCACCTTAAGCAATCCCTTACTAATTACAGAGCACCAATGACAGAGAATACTTAAAGTGGTATGTGAGTTGGAAGAAAAAGGTTGGGAACCACTGCTTTAGAGAATCATATACAAAGAAATAATGTAAAGATTGTTGGATTGCTAGAAGGTTTTGAAGGTCTTAATGCAGTGCAATTTTTTCAAAAATAGATTCTGAAGACCTTGGGACCTGAAAATTTTCCAAATGTTCTTGAATTGGATAGAACCCATAGAGCACTTTGAAAGAAACTGATGTTGGGTCAAATGCTACTGTCGGTTTTGATCAGATGTCTTCGTTATCAAGATTAAGAGACTATTTTGAGAGTAGAGGACCAGAAAACTCATCAATTTCAGGGCCCTTTGATTGTGGCTGACAAAAAAATATTTTTCTATGCGGATCTTAGTGTGAATATGGTGAAAAGAAAAAGGAATTTAATCCTGCAAAGTCCGTACTTTGGAAGAAGGGCTATAAGTTTCCTTTTCGCCATCCTGCAATACTCATTTTCTCTGGGGAATAATCAGGAAAAATTCTTCATCAATGAGATGGAAGCTTTAGAATTTGCCAATTCTCTTCCAAATAATAAAATGGATCAACAGGTTGATTTATTAACGGTAGACATACCACAGATTGAGAAGAAGCAAATGTCAGATAAGGAGATACAGCAGGAGATTGCTTGTCTTGATGATGTTAATCAAGTTAACAAGGATCTTGAAGCTGCCACCTTTACCTGAAGATGATGAAGACTATCTGAAAAATTTTTTTTTCTCCTTGCGGAAGTGGGGCATTTTTGAGGCCAGTAGTACTTTTTTTGATGGTTTTTTTTGTATTAATTTTTCTCTTTTCTATATTTCTGTTCTTTTTCTTGATGGAGATGCCAGGAATACTTAATGATTTTAGAATGTAGGAGGTCCAAGAGGAGAAGCAGAGGGGATTTAGAATTTATTTTGAATTTAATATAATGGTAAATAGTAAGACTTTGAATTTTATAAGTTCTAACATTCATCTGATAAAAGGGAAGACAGCTTATTTGAAGAAATTTTTAGAGTTGCTATTGCTTTTTTTTATACAGGAAACTCATTTATCTGAGAAAGAACATTAAAAATTGAAAGGAGATTCCCTTGGACATGTGGTAGTTTCTATTTTTAACTCTAAATGAGAGGAATAACAATTTTATTTTTAAAAAGTGATTATTGACCCTGTGGGAAGATTTGTATTAGTAAATTGTCAAATTTATTCTGAAGATTGGATATTTATGCACCAAATATAGATGATGAAGTGTTTATTAGAGATACATTTATGCATTTGGCTGAGACTAATCAAAAATATTGGAAGGAGGGGATTTTAATTGTTGTTGGGATCCAGTTTTGGATAAAACTATTAAATCAGTTATTCGAACTAAAGCAGCCAAGGCAATTTTGAATGTTATGCAAGATTTGAATTTAATAGATATTTGGAGGAGATTAAATCCTAAAGAAAGGGAATATTTTTTATATTCATATAGATTTGATTCTTATTCTAGGATAATTTAAAATTTTTTGGCACAATTACAAGGAAATGTTATGAATATAGATTATTAGGCCAGAATTTTAACTGATAATTTGCCACTTTTAATGTCATATTTATTTTTGGAAAAGGAACAAACAGTTTATAGATGGAGATTAAATTCAACATTGTTAAAAAGGTTTAAAAATACAGATTTTTGTGATTTTATAAGAAAGTATATTCAGTAGCTTTTAGAATTAAATTGAAAATCTTTCTAATAAATTTGTTGTTTGGGATGCATTAAAGGCACATTAAAGAGGACAAATAATGTTTTACTTCAAAAATTAAGAAAGATTACACCAAAGAGATTAATCAATTAGGAAATACAGAATTTGGAAATGGCATTCGCCCCCAAAAAAGCCTTTGGATGAGAAAAGAAAGCAATTAATAAAGAAAAAGTTTCATTTTAATGCGATTCAGACGTATAGGACTGAAAAATTGATTGATATAACTTAGCAAAGATGTGAATTAGGAGAAAGAGCTCATAAAGTTTTAGCTTGACATTTTAAAAATTTGGATGCTCCTTTTACAATAAGAGAAATTAATGAAGTTCTTAGTTCAGTACAGAATGAAAAATCTCCAGAAGATGGTTTCCGTCTGAATTTTATAATAAGTTTAAGGATCTTTTAATACCTCTTTTTATGGAGATGTTAAAGCAGGTAATGGAAGCTCATTCTTTACTGGATTTTTTTTCAACGGCAATAATTGCAGTTGTACAAAAGAAAGATAGACATGTTAAATCCTGCATCTTATTGTCCAATAACTTTATTGAATGTAGATTAGAAATTATTGCAAAATTGTTAGCAAATATATTATCTAAATATCTGTCTGATTTAATTCGTATGGATCAAGCTGGTTTTATTTATAAAACTATTCTGCGGACTGTATTGCAAGATTAATTAGCGGAAAAGGCTTCTATAGATTGGAATGGAACTTTTTGTTTAAAGTATTGGAGAAGTTTGGTACTGGTTCTACATTTATAAATTGGGTTAAAGCCTTATATTAAAAACCCTTTGGCAAATGTTATTACTAATGGACAAATTCCTGCTTATTTTCCATTAACTAGGTCAAGTTGACAAGGTTGTCCTTTGTCCCTGGCTTTATTTATTTTGACAATTGAACTTTTAACTGAATTTATTAGATAGGAATTTATGATTAAGGAAATTAAAGTGAATCAAGAAGAATATAAAATTAATTTATTTGTTGATGATATTTTGGTTTATTTAATTGATCCTAAAAATTCTTTATTAGATTAGATTGAAAGAATATGGGGACGTCTCTGGTTATAAAGTTAATTGGGGGGGAAAAAAGTGAGATTATGCCCTTGACTGTGGGTGATGATACAGATTACAAAATAGTTACAAAATTTAGGTGGCTGGATATAGGTATTAAATATTTAGGTATTAGAATTGATAATGATTTTAAAAAAATTATATGAATTGAATTATTTACCTTTGCTTAATAAAATTGTTGCTGATTTATTTTTTTTAAAAAAGGATTAATTTACCTATCACTTTAATTAGTGTTAAATGAATGTTTTTTCCATAGAATTCAATATCTTTTCAATCTATTCTCATTCCAATTCTTTCGAAATTTTTAAAGGATTTAAAAATGGAGGTTAGGAAATTTTTATGGAAAGATAAAATGCTAAGGGTTTTTTTTTGAAAAATTGACTTGGAAATATAACGAGGGGGGGGGAATGTTTGCGTCTTCCTCATTTTAAGAATTATTATAAAGCAGCTCAATTGAGATTTATAAATGTATTGTTTAACTTGGATATTATTCCAGCTTTGGCTTTTGTTGAATTTGATGCAATAGGGGATATGGATTCGTGTGGCGGATCACCACGAGGCAGCCGAACTGGCCCTGCTTGTAAGCCACGTGGCAGGGCAGCCGGCCAAAATGGTGCCGTCGGGGGTTTCCCTTCCTTCCAGTACGGGGCTCAGAAACCTGCACTGGGGAACCATGTGACGCCCAGGTGACGTCATCACGGTTCTCAGCCAGGTCCGGGCTGGGAGTATAAGTGCAACCCAGCAGCCTGCAATAAACCAGTCTGCTCACTTAGCTCAACCCGTCTGGTTGTGTGTGTGTTATTGAAGGAGCAGTGTAGCTGCCGCTACGTTCTCAAGATTTTATTTATAAATGGAATTCTAAGATGCTATTTGGAAGTAGGGAATCATAGATTTTGAAATACTTGATTGAGTTATGGAATAATATTGATAATGAAATTGGTATGAAAGGTTTAATATCTAGGAAAATGACTTTTTGTCAAAAAAAAGGATTATTCCTCTTTCAATGGATAACTAATTCTTGAGGATTTGGAGATGGAAGATGATGGGAGATTTATAATATTTGAAAGAATGAGGGGAAAATTTAATGTACCTAGTAATACTTTATTTTGTTATTACCAAGTTAAATCTTCTTTATCTGCCAAAAAAGGTTCTATTTTGAAGTTGCCTAATCAAAGCGAATTAAAATTATTGATTTCTAACACTACTGTAAATAAATTTATTTCAGTAATACATAAGTTACTTCAAACTAAGTCCCCAAAATTGGAGTGCCTAAATCAAAATTAAGTTGGGAAATTAAATTTAAATAGTTATCCAAATGAATTTGTGTTAATTGCTTTAGCAGTTGCTAGGAAATGTATAGCAATATCATGGAAGTCAGAAATAGATTTAGGCATGGAAAGATTGCATGCAGAATTTCATAATTGTGTACCATGAGAGAAAATTATATGTAATTTGCAAGATAAATATTTTTTTTGGAAAATATGGAGCCCATATTTACAAAATTTTGGTTTGCATCTGTGATTGATTCTCTGAAGACCTCACTTCTTGGTTACCTCCAATAGATTTTTCTGTATAAATCTTTTATTTCTTGGCATTCTCCAGTTTTCTTCCTTTTTTTCTTTCTTTTGGGGTGGGTTGAGGGGGCTGAGAGTATATTACCACATGTAATAATTTTAAAAAAAACTTTACATTTGAATGTAATTAATTATATTGTGGTTTAAAATTTATAAAGTATTTTTAAAAAATGCAATGTACTATATGTATGAGTAATATTTGTATGCATTTACAATTTTTTAAATTAACTACATTATGGATGAAAACTTTTAAATAAATAGAAAAATATTAAGATTGATAAATCTCCTGCCTGGAGGCCTGTGAGAACTGGAAGGAGAGTATTCTGCCTGGAGGGACAGTGATCTGTTCTGGGACCCCTGCTCTTTGTGTTTTTTTTTAATAAATGACCTGGGTGGAAGGATGGGTCAGTAAGTCTTCAGATGATTGGAAGGATGGAGGAGTTGTGGATGGAGCTGAAGGTTGTCAAAGATTACAAGAGGATATGGACTGGATGTAGAGTTGAGTAGAACAGTGGCAGATAGAGATGATGCATTTTGGAAGGACAAACCAGAAGGCTGTGTATAGGGTTAATGGTGAGTTACTTGAGTGTGGATGAACAGAAGGACCCTGGGGACCAAATAAGTGCATCAGTCTTGATCGCGGCACAGGTTGATAGGATAGTTAAGAAGGCCTATGGGATGCTGAGCTTCATTAATAGGAGGACTGAGTTCATGAGTAGAGAGGTCATGTTACAACTCTACAAATCTCTGGTGAGACCACACTTAGAGTACTGTGTTCAGTTCTGGTCACTTCATTATAGGAAGGATGTAGAAGTTATGGAGAGGGGGAAGAGGAGATTTACCAGGATGTTACCTGGATTGGAAAATGTCATATGAAGCAAGGTTAGCAGAGCAGGAACTTTTCTCTTTGGAGTGTAGAAGGATGAGAGACTTTAATAGAGGTCTACAGGATTATGAGAGGCAAAGGTAGGATGGAAAGCCAGCGCCTGTTTTCCAGGGCAGGAAAAGCAAACACCAGAGGACTTGTGTACAAAGTAAATGGAGGGAAGTTTGGGGGAGATATCGGGGGTAATTTTTTTTTTTTTTTTTTTTTACACAGAGTTGTGGGTGCCTGGAATGCCTTGGAAGAGATGGCAGTGGAAGCTTGAAACATTAGGGGCATGTAATAAATTCTTAGACAGGCACATGAATGGAAGAAAAATAGAGGGCTTCATACTTTTTTTAAAAGGAATATTTGGGTTGGCACAACATCGAGGGTTGAAGGTCCTGTACAGTGCTATAGTGTTCTAAGTGGTCAAGTTCCAAATAACAATCCCCGGCATGAGTGACTTTTTTGGAGGGGGGGGGGGGTTAAAAAACTTAGTTAATTTGATTAAAGTGAGATTCCTAGCTAGGATCAAAGTTTTTTAAAAAAAAATAAACAGTTGTAGCAATTGTCAAGACATCAAATGATGTTTGGTAGAAGACAAAACCATGGAGGATGCTTTGTTCAAGAGGGACAGCTAGCTTAATACCTGTAATTGTGAAGATGCTGGAATCTTTAACCAAGAACAAAAATAACTATTTAGAAAAAATAAAAATAATTAAACCAATTACTATGCTTTGATGAAAGGGAATTGTTTGATTAAATTTGCTTGAGATTTTTGAGGATATAAGAAGCAGAATTGAATAAAGAAGTGTGTAGATGTAATATGTTTAGATTTCCTGAAGCACTTGACAAAGTGTCATTAAAAGCTGGTTCATAAGAGGTTAAGTGGAAAGGGGGGTGGGGGGGAAAGAGTGTGAGATGTGTTAACATGAATTGACTACTTATCACATTTCTTTGGCTTGGCTTCGCGGACGAAGATTTATGGAGGGGGTAAAAAGTCCACGTCAGCTGCAGACTCGTTTGTGGCTGACAAGTCCGATGCGGGACAGGCAGACACGATTGCAGCGGTTGCAGGGGAAAATTGGTTGGTTGGGGATGGGTGTTGGGTTTTTCCTCCTTTGCCTTTTGTCAGTGAGGTAGGCTCTGCGGTCTTCTTCAAAGGAGGTTGCTGCCCGCCAAACTGTGAGGCGCCAAGATGCACGGTTTGAGGCGATATCAGCCCACTGGCGGTGGTCAATGTGGCAGGCACCAAGAGATTTCTTTAGGCAGTCCTTGTACCTTTTCTTTGGTGCACCTCTGTCACGGTGGCCAGTGGAGAGCTTGCCATATAACACGATCTTGGGAAGGCGATGGTCCTCCATTCTGGAGACGTGACCCATCCAGCGCAGCTGGATCTTCAGCAGCGTGGACTCGATGCTGTCGACCTCTGCCATCTCGAGTACTTCGACGTTAGGGATGTAAGCGCTCCAATGGATGTTGAGGATGGAGCGGAGACAACGCTGGTGGAAGCGTTCTAGGAGCCGTAGGTGGTGCCGGTAGAGGACCCATGATTCGGAGCCGAACAGGAGTGTGGGTATGACAACGGCTCTGTATACGCTTATCTTTGTGAGGTTTTTCAGTTGGTTGTTTTTCCAGACTCTTTTGTGTAGTCTTCCAAAGGCGCTATTTGCCTTGGCGAGTCTGTTGTCTATCTCATTGTCGATCCTTGCATCTGATGAAATGGTGCAGCCGAGATAGGTAAACTGGTTGACCGTTTTGAGTTTTGTGTTCCCGATGGAGATGTGGGGGGGCTGGTAATCATGGTGGGGAGCTGGCTGATGGAGGACCTCAGTTTTCTTCAGGCTGACTTCCAGGCCAAACATTTTGGCAGTTTCCGCAAAGCAGGACGTCAAGCGCTGAAGAGCTGGCTCTGAATGGGCAACTAAAGCGGCATCGTCTGCAAAGAGTAGTTCACGGACAAGTTTCTCTTGTGTCTTGGTGTGAGCTTGCAGGCGCCTCAGATTGAAGAGACTGCCATCCGTGCGGTACCGGATGTAAACAGCGTCTTCATTGTTGGGGTCTTTCATGGCTTGGTTCAGCATCATGCTGAAGAAGATTATCACATATAATCTGATTAAATGGGTCTATTTTATTATTCATCCAAGGATCAGTCTAGACCAGTGGTTTTCAAACTTTCTTTCCATTTGCAAACTACCTTAAGCAATCCCTTACTAATCACAGAACATTTATGGCATAAGGATTACTTAAGGTGGGATGTGAGTTTCGGGGCAGGTCTAAACACTCAACTAATACTTCTCTAATGGCTTAGAAGGGCTGAGTGTAAGGAATCCATGTTTGCTGATGGCCAGAATATAGATGAGATTGCAATAAGGATATTTGAACTCTGCAATAGGATATAGGTCTTGGGTGAAAGGCTAAAAATATGGCAAATAGTGTTTAGTTTAAGGTTAAGGCTAGACACTTTGGAAGGAAGGATTAAAAGGCAAACTGTTAACTAAGTAGAGAGAGGCTGCAAATGAGTTGCTTGCAGAGACATCCAGGTATTCTTGTGCATGGATCACAAAAAGGTTGACTTCCAGGTATAAGTCATTACGAATGCAAATCGTGTATTGGCCTTTATTGCTAGGTGTTGATTTAAAAGTTATTTTTCTACTAGCTTTTGTACCTGGAGATAATTCTGCTGGCAATCCTGATTTTTTTTTCCTCATGCAATTTTGTTTTCCAGCACTATGGAAATTAAATAAAATCTGGCAATTATTCCATAATATAATTAGGGGTTAAATTATGTAGTTTAACTAAAGTTACCAATAATAACTTGAAGTGAATTAAATTATGTACTTGAGCAAAAGGTGTCAACTTGATTTCAATGTTGAAATGCTTCAGTCCACTAAATTTATGTCTTGTGCAAAAATGTAGAGATTATTTTATCTCCTCTACACCTGCCTCACCCCCTCCCATTTTAACCAATGTATAGCTGACAATAGAAAAAGCATTGTTTTGTGATTCAACAGCATTTTGTGATGGTACGTGCACCGTGTTTTTGTGACAAAACTAACTTGATTGAACAGGGAACAGAAGATACTTGATTATCAGATCAGATAATTGATACAAAAGGGATGAGGGCATTTTCTCAATAGCATTACTAGTCACTAGCTCAATTACACATAAGAGTAAATTTTGAACTTGAGCTGTTGCATAATATTGGTGGATCCAAATTACCAAGTAGTATGAATGGATTTCTTTTAACTCAAGATTATGTTGGGGCCCACCAGGTGGTAACAAAATTGTTTTTTTTAATGCAGCCTCAACGTCTGACACATGATTAAAAAATTGTTTTATTGTACATAATTATTACTGCATCCAGTGGCCCTATTGTGGTTTCCTCTATGTCTGAGAGACATAGAATGGGAGATTTCTTTGTTGCATGCTTGGTTTTGGCCACCACAATAGCATGGATCTCCCAGTGGCCACCCATTTCAATCCCCTGCCCCATTCCCTTGCTGATCTGTCTGCCCGTGATCTCTTGCACTGTCAGACTGAGGCCTCCCACAAATTGGAGCAACAACACCTCATCTTTTGTCTGGACACCCTCCACCAGATGGCATGTGACATCAACTTCTCTGGTTTCTGTTAAACCCCCATCCCATCTTCATTCCTCTGTCTCCTTTCCTCTAGCTCTGTCCCCCTCTCTCTGTCCTTTTCGCTGTCTCTTTTCATAGAGCCAAAATAATTTCTCATGTTTTCTTATATCCAATTAACACTTTTGGTTGGTCTGTTCTCCTCTGCCTCCCATTCTTCCCCCTTTCTTTGACACTCCTTCCTGTTTTTTGCTTCTACTTTGAAAAAGAGCTCAGGCTCAAAATGTCAACAATATATCTTTACCTCCGATGGATGCTGTGTGACCCGCTGAGTTCCTCCAGTATTTACTGTGGTTTTTACTGCAATCATAGTGTTTGCAGACATCTTTGTTTCACCCCCTTAGTGCAGATTGTCTGGAAAGTTTTGAAGTACTTCAACATTGAATAGTCATGGCCAGCATTTTTTTTTGTGTGGTGCTACAGTTCCTCTTTCACACAATTATTGTTAATTCAAATAGTGTGGAGTGACACTTGAAGAAAATCACTTGCATCAAATCATGAAGTGATGTAAAACTTCATTCCTGTTCAAGATTCAATTTATTGTTCTGTACACAAAATAAACAATTTTTCCTTTGTTTACTCTGCAAAGGCAAACAGTTGCCAGGTTAACAAGCATCATTATATAAACAAGAGAGAGTTCATTCAGAGACTATGATTTTTAGACTGCAGGTGTGTAATGGCATAATCAAGGAATTTTGCCGCTACACGGGCAATCCAAAAAGGAATGTGCAGGAATTTTGAGTCAATTCCTGCACCACGATTTATCCTGCAGGGCCCCTACAACTTTTTGGAGGAAGCCTGCAGTGTAAATCGTACCAGAAAAAATTCGTTGACAGTCATCCACTCTACTGCACGTCCAATCACCGGGGACTGTTCACTCAGGTACTTGCAGTCAAAAAAGGCATCCCATGTGAACGACCACACAGGTAGTAATTACGTTCATTTTTTCAGTGTTATTTTTTCTCTCTCCTGACATTGCAGTCTAAAAAACATCATTAAGCGGCTGTGGATTTCACTGCCTCCTCTGATGTCACTGTCTTTGCCCCAAACCTGATTGCCAGCAGATTTCAGCTTGGTGTGAGGACTTTTGCTGTCGAGCCCTGAGCTGGCATGTACCTTGGCAGCCACAGTTGGCTGAGTGCACTCCATAGAGTATCCCAGCAGAACCAACAGAAGTCTCCCTGTGGTTTTCCCCAGGCTGACCTCATCTGCTGCTGTTGTTTCTCCAATGCAAGAGGTGGGTGTTGGCATTCTCTTTTGGTGCCTGCGTCTCTTGATGTTCAGCTGCTAAATATGGTTTGCTGTCATCTTTAATACAGTCCTCTGATGTTGGAGTCAAAACTGCTGTCATCCATGTTCTACAGGTACGGGGTCTTTGTAGGACCTTGTGAAGAAGTGTTGAAAGACCATGGCTGCTCCTCCTGGGTCACCAACCGTGCTGGTGTCACCTCCATTCTAGAAGTGCTGCCTGTTTTGATTAATTTCCCATTTCCTAATTTGAGTAAATTTGCAGAAAATTCTCTCCAGGTCCCGTGTCAAATGTGCTTCCAAATTGTCTTGAAGTGTAATTGTTCAAGATTCTCTTGAATAAACAATGCTTTAATATCTGCTTTCATTTCATATTATTTGATACCTCATAGAATTACCAGTTGTTTATTGAAAACTTAGACATGCAGCATGGTAACAGGCCCTTCCGGCCTACAAGTCTGTGCCCCCCAAATATACCAATTAACCTCCAAACTCCATATGTTTTTTGAAGGATGGGAGGAAATAGGACACCCAGATGAGATCGATGCAGACACAAGAATGTACAAGCTCCTTGCAGACAGTGCTGGATTCTAACCCGGGTTGCTGCTGCTGTTATAGCTATGTGCTAACAGCTATGCTAATCACCAGGAAGCATTAAAGTAATCTGTTCATTATGGTCTAAAATCTTGCATCTTTTGATTGAGCAATTCAGGTCTACTGTTTGTGCTGTTCATTCTTCCCAGACAATAAGTTCACAATCTTAAAGATTTTTTTTTTCTCTATGCCTCCCTGACCATAGTTTCGTGTTGGAGAACCTATATTTGCCAAATTCAAAGGGAGTTTATATTCAAATGCCCCCCCTCTTCAAAATTAAAATATTGAAGTATACAATCCAGTGATCTTTTGTGGCAGGGATTGAGAGGGTGAACAAATTTTAGTTTTTGGGTGGAACGATCTCCTGGACCTAACACACTAATAGCCTTGTGAAGAAAGCACGTCAGCACCTCGACTTCCTCAGGAATTTGCAGAGGTTTGGTATGACAACAGAAACTCTAGCTAAAATCTACAGATATATGGTTGAAAGTGTGCTGATAAGCTGCTTCTGGTTTATGGTATGGGGGAACACACACAAATACCCTGTATTGGAGAGCAGCTGCAATCATTAATGATCCACACCACCCAGCACACGCTCTGTCCTCGTTACTGT